>NC_133334.1:57258307-57553307 GCF_042186555.1 Aquarana catesbeiana | reverse complement strand
TGGGATTCTTGGACCAGATTGTGCTCCCTCTTATATGGACTCCTCAAGATCCCAATTTTCTGGTACACCGACTTTTTCCAGCGTTGACTTCCTCTTTATTTTATTTTGACCATGAATAAATGGATATTTTTTGAGTTTAGCAAAAGACTTTATGTGTTTTCTTTGAAATCATTGATTTTACACACAATGTTCAATTAACAAGGGACAACAATCTCATTGAGTTTGAAAAAAAACACACCAAAAATACATTACTAATGTTAATAATGTTCAAGTGGTAAGTCTTGAAAATCCAAAAAATTACGTAACCAAAAACGGTGCTTTGGGTTAACTTTATCTAAAAACTAAAAAATAAACACTATAAAAAAAAAAAAAAAAAATAATGGGTTCTTTGTGTTAACTTTACAAACCTAAAAAAAAAAAAAAAATAAAAAGGGGAAAAAGTATTATTAGTATGGAAACATTGTTTTAAAAAGGCATACTATATCATTCATGAGATCAAAGAGAAAAAGAATCCAGAAATCAGTTTGGGAGAACTCTGATTATGAACAGCAAAACACCTTCGTTCTTTAGAGCCTTCGTAAAGAAGAAATAAAATGCGCTGCATTGAACGATCACAGATTTTGCAGCGTGATGAATGTGCTACCTACAATACGAACACTAGTTTTACTAGACCGAGTGCTTCCGTTTAGTTTTTGCTTATGAGCATGCGTCGTTTTTTTGTCCGTCGGACTAGCATACAGACGAGCGGACTTCGGGGTCCGTCGTACTTACGATGTAAAGATTTGAAGCATGCTTCAAATCTAAAGTCCGTCGGATTTGAGGCTAAAAAAGTCCGTTGAAAGTCCGGAGAAGCCCACACACGATCGGATTACCAGCCACCTTTAGTCCGTCAGCGTCCGTTGGACTTTTGTAGACGAAAAGTCCGACCGTGTGTACGCGGCATTAGTGTTGGTCTATCACATAATATCCTAATAATACAATATACATTTTTGGTTGTAACATGACAAAATGTGAAAAAATTCCAGGGGTTTGAATACTTTTTCAAAGCACTGTAGAAAGATAGGTTAAGGCATTTGTTACCCCAACATTTCATACTCTTAATATGTGTCTGCTGTACCATGCACTTGTATGAGAAAGTATCCTGTTCTTCTTTTATTGCTTCTTCTATGTGGAATCCCTGGTGTTCCTGCTAGTCCCCTTGCTTTCCTATTAAATTCTGACCACACTAAGCAGGAAAGCACACTGTGGTCAGTTCTGTAGCTATGCAGGGATCTCAGTGTGCTCTCCTCCAATGACCAGACTTGTCTTGACACGCCCCTGCTGCACAGCCATTCACTGGGAAGCTCAGTGTGCTGCTGCTTCTCTGTCCCCCCAGTTCTTATGCAGCTGAGAACAAAGGGAATATGATCACTTATAAAAAAAAAGGGAAAAAAGGTATTAAGAATTTTTTTATAGCCATACAAAAATGTTTTGCCTTTCATTGTTATTTTAAACTGAATGGGTTGTTTTACAAGGTTATCATTTACAATCATTTTATTGTGCTGACTTTGGACTTGATACAACACAGTGGACCAACACCAGCAGATGACATGGCTTCCCAAATCATCATGGACTGTGGAAACCTCACACTGGACCTCATGCAACTTGGATTCTATGGCCTGGAAACCTCAGACAACTTCTGTCTAGGAGAGCAAAAGGATTGTTATGAACACTCACACCGAGTTGATTCCAGTGGCTGACTGCTGACCGTTGAATACATCCACAGTTCATCGGCTACTGGGGGTGCTGGGAGGATTAGAGGCCTTGGCCTCAAACAGCTGGTAAGCTTGCACTCTATGTGGTGGAGGATTCACGTTGTCTCTCAAAAGTCACCGAAGATTTCACTATGCTGTGTTGCTACAATCACTTATTTATTTTCCTTTGGGGGACTCTAGGACTGTTGATTTATTTTTTGGCATATTCACCATAATATATATTTTCTCTGTATATGTATATATTATTTTTTCTTTTTTGATCATTTATTCAGTTTATCTTTTTGGACTCATTTACCGGATTGATTTATTTGCACATTATTTACTTATCAAAATTTTGTGAGCACAGCTCCTTATGTTTTGTGTTCACTTTGTCTGTACTTAAAAGTCACTGGATTTTCACTAAACTTTTGCTGTTTGTTCATTTTCCATTGGAGGAATTTTTCAAGGTTACACTGTCTACTGGAGGACTTTATATATGTCACAAGATTCATTTTTTGGGACTTATTATTATTATTAATTTTTTTTTAAATTTATTCATTTACATTTTGTAAATGTTTTCATATTTGCTTAATACGTTACTTTGAGAGCGCAGCTCCCTTTTTTATCTGTCTTTATTTGTGTGTAGTTCACTTTGAGTTGCAGCTAGAGTTATTAGGTTTGTATACAGAGCAGTTTTTTTCTTACATTTTCAACTTGGATTCTATGCCTTTTCACTCTTCCTCCAGATTCTGGGACCTTGATTTCCAAATGAAATGCAAAATATTCCACAGTCCGTGATGATTTGAGGAGCCATGTCATCTGCTGCCAAAAGTACTAATACCTGGTTTAATGATCATGGTTCCACTGTGCTTGATTGGCCAGCAAACTTGCCTGACCTAAACCCTATAGATAATCAGTGGGGTATTGTCAAGAGGAAGATGAGAGACACCAGACTGTCAGGGCTGGGCTCAGCCCTTCCTTCTCTGAGCTGGCCGTTGTTGCCAGCTCCTATCTCTCCACAGTTACTCAGCTGTTGATGATATCCTGCTCGTCAGTCCTGCCTACTTAAGCCGTCCATTCCGGAGGTTCTCTGCCTTCACCTTGATCAACATCACTGAGTCATTCTCCTGCGTTCTTGTTTAAAGACTTGCTTTGCTGACATCCCTTCTGGCTCCAGATCCTGCTTGCTGTTCCACTACATTGATCCCTGACTTCTGGCTTGGCTGACTATTCGTTCCGGTTACTGAACTTTTGCTGACCTTTTGTTAGGTACCATGGATTGTGGGCTCCTTGAGGGTAGGGACCGATGTGATTGTGTGATATATGTGTGGAGCGCTGCATAAAAATTGACAGCACTATATGGGTACCTTAAATAAAAAAATAGGGATAATTGTAGACATGCACACACACACTTGCTGAGGTTGAACTCGATGGACTGGTGTCTTTATTCAACCTTACTAACTATGTAACTATGTAACTTTGCTATGTTTTGACTACGTTTGTTTTTTTTACTTTTATTATTAAACAAGTGTGATTTAACTGTTCTTCTGTCTTGGTCTGATTTCATGGTTTCTGACACAGGCCCAACAATGCAGACGAGCTGAAGGCCGCTATTAAAGCAACCTGGGCTTCCATAACATCTCAGCAGTGCCACAGTCTGATCGCCTCCATGCCGCGCCGCATTGATGCAGTATTTCACGCAAAAGAAGCCCGACCAAGTATTGAGTGCATACTATACTGTAGATGGACATACTTTTTAGTAAGCCACCATTTCTGTATTAAAAATGCTTTTTTTTATTGGTCTTATATAATATTCAAATTTTCTGAGATTTTGGGTTTTCACTAGCTGAAAGCCATAATCATCGAAATTAAAAGAAAGAAATGCTTGAAATATATTACTCTGTGTGTAATGCATCTATACAAAATATATGAGTTTCACTTTTTGAATTAAATTACTGAAATAATATGATATTCCAATTTTATTAGATGCACCTGTAAATACATTATGCCTGGTATAATGGACAAATCGGAAAATCTCTTTCACCTTACTACTTAAAATACATGTAATATACCCTTGTACACTGTTCATGCAGTTGATTTATTTTCAGGGCTTTTTTTCTCAAACAATAGGCGCTGGAACTCAACCACGACCCCCCAAAACCCCTCCACCCACACACACCCTCCAAATCACATCAAATAGTGGGTGTGGTCAGTCAAATTTCACGAACAGTAGGAGGGTCTTAAAGGGGCATTAAATACCAGGATTGCATTATATACAGAGTGCAGAGTTCAGGGGGGTTATACACAGAGTGCAGAGCTGTCACTTGTAAACACAGAAACCAGACTTCTGTGTTTACAAGTGATTGTGGTGAGCAGCCCCCCCCCCCCCCCCCCAGGGTCTGAGATAGAGGTGGTGGAACTGAGTTCCACCAAGTACCCCCTTAAAAAAGCCCTGGTTATTATATTTCCTGTCGTTTCCTGTAGCCCTGATGAAGGGAGTTTACCACACCTCTGAAAACATTGCCTTGTTATTAAATGTAAAATCATTTTGGATTCAACACAACCAGTCTGGCATTTTCCTCCCTGCTTCTTTGGTTAATTTAAGAAAGTAAAATACAACAGTGATTTTAATTTTTTTCCACTCTATTCAAAGTTAAAAAAAAAATATTTTGGTAGGAGTTAAGTTTTTATTTGTCTTTGAGGGGATTTGAGGGCAAATGTAATCTTTTAACAGTTCCTATAGCTGTTGAGAAGAAAACTATTTGCACATTACAGTTGTAGATACCATTGACCACTGATTTTATGATCCATTGTTTATTACTGCTAATAGACAGAAGGACCTTGCATTGTTTCATTATTTTTATAGAAGCCGATAATCACCCCTCATCATGTCCCTCTGTAAATAGTGAACATCTTGAGGCTTTTGTTTAATCAAACTGTCAGTAAGAGAATGTGAGGAAGGATATGACTTCTTAATCTCAGACCGCTGTCTTGTAGCTCAAATTATGTCATGATAGCAAAGTTTTTATTTGTAGCTCACCTAAAAATTATTTCTATTTCTAGACGATTAAATTTTTAGTAGGCCCATATCCATTTAACAGGTATACAGGAATTCATAGAGTCAAATATAAACCTACATGTAGACATACTGTACAGTCTCTATTTCAGGTAATAAATAGAAGGAGATATTTAACGCCAAATTTTCTATGGTGGATATTAGGCCATCTTCCAGGGTGTTTAATTTCCCTTCCTTCCCTTTTCCTTAATACTGTCCCCTTATTTTTATTCTTTTTTAAGCCCCTTTTTTTCATAGTCTACATCCAGCCTTTTTTTCTTGTTTTGGGTAGAGTGAGAAAAGGTTAGAACCTTTGTACAGTTTTAAATGCTATCTAACAGCAACATAAACATAAATACTTTTTAATAGGATAGAGCAGCCTTTCTCAGCTGGAGTCCTGCCTGGGGTCCTGCCTGAGATTGTCAGGGCACCCTGTTAGAGAAAAACATTTAGATGAGACTAAGCTCCCGATCCTCAGCCAAACTGTACATCGGCACTGGGGGAGCTCGGTCAGGACAATGAATGTGCTTAGGAAAGTGGAAGGGGAGGTGAGCCCTCTGCCACCCCCTACAGTGCAGTACTGGGCAGTGCGTGTGCAGGTACAGTACTGCAATTTAAAAAAGGTTGTGTGTTTTTGTATATGTATGTATGTACAGTATCTCACAAAAGTGACTACACCCCTCACATTTTTGTAAAAATGTTATTATATCTTTTCATGTGACAACACTAAAGAAATTACACTTTGCTACAATGTAAAGTAGTGAGTGTACAGCTTGTATAACAGTGTAAATTTGCTGTCCCCTCAAAATAACTCAACACACAGCCATTAATGTCTAAACCGCTGGCTACAAAGGTGAGTACACCCCTAAGTGAAAATGTCCAAATTGGGCCCATTTAGCTATTTCCCCTCCCTGGTGTCATGTGACTCGTTAGTGTTACAAGGTCTCAGGTGTGAATGGGGAGCAGGTGTGTTAAATTTGGTGTTATCGCTCTCACTCTCTCATACTGGTCACTGGAAGTTCAACATGCCACCTCATGGCAAAGAACTCTCTGAAGATATGAAAAAAAGAATTGTTGCTCTACATAAAGATGGCCTAGGCTATAAGAAGATTGCCAAGACCCTGAAACTGAGATGCAGCACGGTGGCCAAGACCATACAGCGGTATAACAGGATATGTTCCATTCATAACAGGCCTCGCCATGGTCGACCAAAAAAGCTGGGTGCACATGGTCAGCATCATATCCAGAGGTTGTCTTTGGGAAAAATGAATGTATGAGTGCTGCCAGCACTGCTGTAGAGGTTGAAGGGGTGGGGGGGTCATCTTGTCAGTGCTCAGACCATACTCTGCACACTGCATCAAATTGGTCTGCATGGCTGTCGTCCCAGAAGGAAGCCTCTTCTAAAGATGATGCACAAGAAAGACCGCAAACAGTTTGCTGAAGACAAGCAGACTAAGGACATGGATTACTGGAACCATGTCCCTTGGTCTGATGAGACCAAGATAAACTTATTTGGTTCATATGGTGTCAAGCGTGTGTGGCGGCAACCAGGTGAGGAGTACAAAGACAAGTGTGTCTTGTCTACAGTCAAGCATGGTGGTGGGAGGGTCATGGTCTGGGGCTGCATGAGTGCTGCCAGTACTGGGGAGCTACAGTTCATTGAGGGAACCATGAATGCCAACATGTATTGTGACATACTGAAGCAGAGCATGATTCCCTCCCTTCGGAGACTAGGCTGCAGGGCAGTATTCCAACATGATAACGACCCCAAACACACATCCAAGATGACCCCTGCCTTGCTAAAGAAGCTGAGGGTAAAGGTGATGGAATGGCCAAGCATGTCTCCAGACCTAAACCCTATTGAGCATCTGTGGGGTATCCTCAAATGGAAGGTGGAGGAGTGCAAGGTCTCTAACATCCACCAGCTCCGTGATGTCGTCATGGAGGGGTGGAACAGGACTCCAGTTGCAAGCTGTGAAGCTCTGGTGAACTCCAAGCCCAAGAGGGTTAAGGCATTGTATTGCCTATATGTGTGTGTATTAGAGGTCTTCTCGCATCTTCTCTGGTCTCACGATTCGATTTGATTACGATTATCTTGTCAAAGATTCGATTTCGCGATGCATCACGATGCATCATGATTACCGACGAACTTCCACTTCCGCTTGGAAGGCGGCCCTTCCACCCTGCAATCTTCTGGGACACATCACAGGTCCCAAAAGATTGCCCGGCCATTCAGGACAGAGTAGTGAGACATGCACACCCGGCTGTGAAGCTGCAAGCTGTCACAGCCGGATGCCCACAGTAGTATTGCCAGCGCCGTGGACAGGTGGGGGAGAGAAGGGAGAGTTTGGGTGGCCACGTCGCTGGATTGTGGGACAGGTGAGTGTCTTTTTATTAAAAGTTAGAAGATACACTTTTTTTGTAGCTGCTGACTTTTAATAAATAAAAAATTTACTGGAACTCCGCTTTGAATTAAAAATAACCTCACTCCCTTAACCACTTCAGCCCCGGAAGATTTGGCTGCTGAATGACCGGGCCATATTTTGCGATTTGGCACTGCGTTACTTTAAATGACAAATGCGTGGTTGTGCGATGTTGTACCCAAACAAAATTGACATCCTTTTTTCCCCATAAATAGAGCTTTCTTTTGGTGGTATTTGATCATCTCTGCGGTTTTTATTTTTTGCACTATAAACAAAAAAAGAGCAACAATTTTGAAAAAAACACAATATTTTGTACTTTTTGCTACAATAAATATCCCCATTTTTTTTTTTTAAAAAAAGCTATTTTTTTCTCAGTTTAGGCCGATATGTATTCTTCTACATATTTTTGGTAAAAAAAAAAAAAATCACAATAAGCGTATATTGATTGGTTTGCGCAAAAGTTATAGCGTCTACAAAATAGGGGATAGATTTATAGCATTTTTATTATTAGGTTTTTTTTTACGAGTAATGGCAGCGATCTGCGATTTTTATCGGGACTGTGACATTATGGCGGACACATCAGACACTTTTAACACATTTTTGGGAGCATTGGCATTTATACAGCAATCAGTGCGATAAAAATGCACTGATTACTGTAAAAATGTCACTGGCGATCAGGGGGTTAATTGTGTTCCCTGTGTGTGTTTCTAACTGTAGGGGGAGGGGGCTGACTAGAGGAAATGACAGATCGTGGTTCCTAGCTAATAGGAACACACGATCTGTCACTCCTCACAGAACAGAACAGGGACGTGTGTGTTTACACACACACGTCCCTGATCTGCCTCTCGTGCCCGCAATTGCTTGTGGCCGGTGGACATCGCGACTGTTGGCCACGAGCATAGGCACCTCCGATGTGACTGCCCGGCCGGCCTCTCCGCTCTCTGCTCTCAGGTCTTTCTTCTCTCCTGACGTCAGCAGGCAATTCTCAGCCCCGCCCGCCTCTCTTCTGATTTGATAGCGACAGTCAGCGGGCGGGGCTGAGAATTCTCCGCTAACGTCAGGAGAGACGTGAGAGGAGAGCTGGAAGTGAGAAGAGAGAGGTGGGCATTGTACACAACAGGGGACATGCTCGGAGTGCTCTCCCGGGAGGGGTGGGGCAATGACGTCACCGGCAATCGATTTTTACGGTCGCATGCATCGATGTCGCTTTGGGGACACCCAAATTGCGATGCATTGACGCAGTGATTAATTTCAGCACCCCTAGTGTGTATGTATGTACAGTATATACAGTATGTATGTATGCATATGTTTATACTGTATGTGTGTGTATGCACCACATGTCTGTGTGTAATATGTATGTATGTGTGTGTTTATACTGTATTCATGTGTATGTTTATACACTATATCACCAAAAGTATTGGGATGCCTGCCTTTACACGGATATTAATGGCACATTTAATGGCATCATAGTCTTAGTCCCTAGAGTTCAATATTGAGTTGGCCCACCCTTTGCAGCTATACCAACTTCAGCTCTTCTGGAAAGGGTGTTCACAAGGTTTAGGAGTGTGCCTATGGGAATGTTTGACCATTCTTCCAAAAGCGCATTTGTGAGCTCAGGCAATGATGTGGATGAGACGCCCTGGCTCGCAGTCTGTGCTCTAAATTATCCCAAAGGTGTTCTTCCGGGTTGAAGTCCAGACTCTGTGCAGGCCAGTCAAGTTCCTTCACCCCAAACTTGCTCATCCATGTAATTTTGGACCTTGTTTGTGCATTGGTGCGCAGTCATGTTGGAACAGGAAGGGACCATGCCTGAACTGTTCCCACAAAGTTGGGAGCATGAAATTGTTCAAAATGTCTTGTATGCTGATGCCTTAAGAGTTCCCTTCACTGGAAATAAAGGGCCAAGCCCAACCCCTGGCACACAACCCCACACCATAATCCCCCTCCACGAAATTATTTGGACCAGTGCACAAAGCAAGGTCCATAAAGACATGCATGAGCGAGTTTGGGGTGGAGGAACTTGACTGGCCTGACCTCAACCCCATATTACACCTTTGGGAGGAATTAGAGTGGGGCAGCGAGCAAGCCTTCTCACCTAACATCAGTGCCTGACCTCACAAATGTGCTTCTGAGAGGATGGTCAAACATTCCCATTGACACACTGCTAAAACTTGTGGACAGCCTTCCCAGAAGAGTTGAAGCTGTTATAGCTGCAAAGGGTTGGCCAACTCAATATTGAACCCTACGGACTAAGACTGGGATGACATTACAGTTCATGTGTGTGTAATGGCAGGTGTCCCAATACTTTTGATAATATAGTGTACATACTAGGACCCATTTAGACAGAATTAACCAAACCTATCAGTATGTCTTAGGAGTTTGGCAATGTATGTGTATATGTATTTGTGTGTGCGTATGTGTGGGTTTTTAAGCTCAGATCACTTTTAGGAGGCATTTGAAAAGTATGTCACCTCCTCATTGCCTATTTTAATTCATCTCCACAGTTGTAGGGCAACCCCATTCTGCAGCTAAAGGTGGAGCAGTTGGGAGTGGTAAAAATGGCTCAACTACATGGTTTAACCCCTCCCCCATCCCAGCCTCACATGCGATCAAGTCCTTGGTTCACATCTGTGTGACTGTCTGCTGCATGTAAGGCAGCCCATTCCATTCAATGGACTGCCCTACCCACAGAAACACATAGAAAAACGTCCCCAACCTTTTGTTTACCAATGTGTGGGGTACCATTAGGAATTAGTGGCTCACCTGTATGTCTGCTAAAGAGCAACGTGTTCCGGCACACACAGTGATGTGAACCAAACCTTAGACTTGGGTGTCTTGAGACTGAAAATACTTTTCCAGGGGGGACTTGATTGGAAAATGATTAGGAAACTCTGGGCTAGAGGAAGGCTAAAATCTCTGTTGGCATTTTATTGCTGTCTGTGTGTTGAAAAGCTGCAGCTGCAGATATGACTCTTAGCTGCGACAATAGTACTGGAAACATGAACTAACCCTTCTTGTTTTATTGGAACTAACAGTGACATATATACAGGAAATTACACCATACTGATATAGTTCTGTAAGGGGGAGGTGTTGGCCCCAAATCATACAGTCCCCGCCCCACAGCAATAAAGTGGTATTAAAGTCTTGTTTTTTTTTGTTTTCCTGCTCTGTGCAGTGGTTTTGCATAGGGCAGCCCAGATCCTCCTCTTCTCGGGTCTGTCCCTCCTGCCGAGTGCTTACACAGCAAGCAGCTTACTATGGGGTCACCTGAGCTGAGATGCTGCTCTGTGTGTCCATTCAGACACAGAGCCTTGATTCAGCCCTGCCCCCTCTCTCTCCTCATTGGCTAACTGATTTTGATCGACAGCAGCAGGAGCCAATGGCACCTGCTGCTGTCTCAGTCAATAAGGAGGGAAATTTCCGGACAGCCGAGGCTCTCGTGTAACATCGCTGGATCGAGATGTGGCTTAGGTAAGTATTAGGGGGGCTGTGGGGGGCTGATAGAATGCATTAAGATAAAAAACTTCTACCTTGAGAAACCACTTTAAGCTTCCATCACCAGGTCACAGGACCTGCAGCTGACGATCATACTTACCCAGGACAGCGTTGGACCCTGGATTTAACTTTATCTATCCAACACAGGGGAATTTATTTATATATCCAAACCTATCATCGGCTACCGTTGACTAATAAAATGTTGGATCCAGGGGGCTCTAATTGTGATGTGAAGCGTGCCAGCTGGTCAAAATAGATAAACCAGCCTGCTAAAATTCATGTGTCTATGTAAATATTCACAAAAAATACAAACACAAAACTTGAATAAGATTACAAAAAGGAAATACACATCAAAACAAACATAGAAACTGTATGGCCTTCCAAGGCAATTTTTGGATGTGTCGGTATAGATGTACCATCATCCAAATAGATTGAAAGGGATTATTTGGGAGTGTGGGCCCCACCCCAGATATTACTTAATTACAGATGTATGATCCTGATGAAGCGGTAATATCCGCGAAACATGTTGAAATGTTACATGTCATCTGAGAACACAAAATTCTTTTAATATACATATGTTTGCTGTCCATTTGTTACTTTTGTATAAATAAACTTTGTGTTTTTACTAATAATTTGTACTTTATGGCTATACCCACTTATGTACCATAATAGTCCACTTGCCTTTTGCTCTTGGTGAGTCTGGGGTGGGGCCCACACTCCCAAGCAAAACAAACATGCAAAATAACTAAAGTATTGATAATTAAACAATGTGTTTGAGCAATTATAAAGTAGATATCTATATATCAAATATAATATATGTGATTGGTAGTTTTAATGGATTGAGTGAACACAGTTGGTGGTGTAAGTTGAAAGTACAAAACAGTCCACAACACCATATAGATGTGAAAACATATATGACACAATTCAGTCCTCTGATAAGAACAGTGTTTTCCAAAAGAGATATTGAATCCTCCACCAGGCTAGGAGAGTTACATTCATCGCGAGTGGAATAGATAAATGATCTGCTTACCAGATCTATTTGACCTCATTCCTAGGAAAGATAGTTAAATAGTGCTTGTGAAGGATAGTGCCTGCTTACATGGATGGGATGGATAAAATAGAGATCCTTTTCCTCAAAGGCACAGCCAGGATATACAAGGAAAACAAGGGAACATCCATAGCATAATACTGTCTTGTTTATTAATAAAATTCGATCATAAAAAAGGTGGCCAAATGGCCTCTTACATTTAAAAGTGCCTAGTCCCCTAGTACTGGGGCTGCTGGCTTGTCAGAAAAGTGCTGTGTGTAATAGTTTCCGCTCCACCTCCGTGGATAGCGTGTGTCCCACCGGCTTAGATCGACAACCAGCCAGACCGGATATTGCATAGGAAAAGGAAACGTGACCAGGTACCGCCTCGACGTACGTTTAGTTGTTTACGTCTTCAGGAAATGTACCTGGTCACTAATGGGCACGTCCTTTTGTAGTGGAAACAGTTTGTATGTAGAGCTTAGTGCGCAGCCGCGCAGCCACAGTCTCGGTTAGGGAACATTACCAAAATTGTTCTTCATTGCATTGGCACATATAGAACCAAAAACAGTGTAAGTTGGTGAAAAATATAATATATATCCTTTCCCACATGTATACAGTTGATATTTAAAAATAAACAATAAATTAAAAATCTCCCATATAATGAATTTGGTAAACCGAGTATTATCGGCGACTTCCTCTAGATGGCGACAGAGTTTGATCGCAATCTACAGTTTATTACAATAGGTTATTTGACCCGCACATCGCCTGAATAGAAATATTTACAAAAATTATAAAAAATTGTAAATAGAAAGGGGCTGTATTTTAAAAAAAATCTAATATACATATAGGGAATGTGGTGAAAAGAAAAATATTTGTGCTATATACCACAGGAAAAATATATGGAATTGAATTAAACCATGAAAGGAAGAGGAGAGGGGGGAACTAGTCATTGGATATAAAACAATTCAAATCCAATTCTATATTCATTACCAGTGGTTGCATACTTCTCAATTTATATATCTACTGGGTTTCATTTTTAGAGATTTCTCTCCTCATATGGGTCCCCCTCCAATGTTTGGTGATTTTGTCAATTCCATAAAAAGTGCATAGTGCAGGGTCACTGTTGTGATATAATTTAAATTGTCTTGAGACACTATGACTTGGAAAGCCTTTTTTAATATTAGTTAGGTGTTCATTAATTCTGGTTTTTAATTGTCTCGTTGTTCTACCTACATATTGTAGGGAACAAGGACATTCCAAAACATAGGTGATGTTGTCCGAGCTGCACGTAATAAGGGGTTTAATGGTAAACTTCTCTTTGGTTACTACTGATTGGAACTGTGAGACCTTTTTAGATGTACCTGGTCTCCTGGTTATTTTACAGGCTTTGTACCTGGTGCAAAAATGAAACCCAGACCCATCCAGAAAGGTAGAAGCCTTCCTGGGTGGGTCTGGCACATTACGGGCTATTCTGTTCCTCAGCCCTGGGGCCCTCCTATATATGAATTTAGGTTTACAGGGAATGGCAGATAGTAGATCTTGGTCTTTTAACAAAATGGGCCAATGTTTTTTAATAATAGTTTAAACCTGTTTATATTGTCTGTTAAAACCCGTCACAAAAGTCATCTCGCCATCATATTCAGGTTTCGGTTTGGTTGTCAATAAAGATTGTCTATCCATTGCAGATACCTGTGTCAGCACTTTGGCTAGGGTGCTCTCCGGGTAACCCTTTTCCAGGAATCTTCTGGTCAGCACCTCAGCCTGGGTCTGAAAATCCGCATCATTTACACAATTACGTTTGAGTCTCATATATTGTCCTTTAGGGACTGCCCCTATCCACTTTGGATGGTGGCATCTATGTGTTGGTACGTACCCATTTCTATCAGTCGCTTTGAAAAATGTTTTGGTATCATAACTCCTAAGATTTTTTGTTATCGTCAGGTCCAAAAAGTTGACAGAAGTGTCACTATATTCTGCCACAAATTTTAAGCCATAACGATTGTTGTTCATTTGGGATAAGTAAATTTGGAAACTGGTAACCGACCCCCTCCAAAATATAATCACGTCATCAATGCACCTTTTATAAAAGGCTAATGACATATTTTTGTTATTAAAGATGGTTTCTGACTCCCACTTATTGAGCACTACATTGGCCACACTTGGGGCATAGCGAGCGACCATGGCTACACCCCCATCTGGTTGTAGTACTCATCTCTGGCCCATAAGTAGTTGTTACTTATAGCCAGCTTGAGGCCTTTAATAGAATTTATTTGAACTTTTTTGAGTTTAGAGTCTCTCATTAGTGCCCACCTAAGGGCCTCTAATGCATCCTTATGTTGGATATTGGTATATAAGGACTCAATATCCACTGTGACCATAATTATATCTTCCGTAGCCACCATCTTCTGCAGAAGCACAATTAAGTCCCTGCTGTCTTTTAAATATGAAGGACTTTGAGATACTAAAGGCTTGAAGAATACATCAAGATACTCCCCAAGTCTTGAGAAGAGGGAATCAATCCCACTAATTATGGGTCTACCTACTTTGTTTTTATGTATTTTGGGTACTATATACATAACTGGAATTTTTGGGGCACGTAGGGTTAGGTACTCTGCTTCTTTTTTGTTAGGAATTTTCTTATTTAATCCCTGTGTTATCCACTTAGTCAACTCGGTTTTTAGTCGTATGGTAGGGTCCCCCTTTAGTTTTTGGTATGTAATTTGATCATTGAGTAGTTTATCCATTTTTTGATAGTTTATCAATTTTTTGATAGTAGTACTCTTTGGAGAGCACCACTAATCCCCCCCCTTATCTGCTGGTCTCACCACTATTTGTTTATTTTCTTCTATTGATTTTATTCCTTCCCAAATTCGTTCCTTGGAAGTATATTTTTTAATTTCTAGATCACTGACTTCATCTTGTACCATATGTTTGAACACTTCTATAAAGTGGTTTGTCCCCTTTTTAGGATTAAATACAGATTTATTTCTCAAACCACTGTGAACAAAGGCATCTCCATGGTTAACCATTTGTGTTTTAATAATAGAATTAGTAAAATGTTTTTTAATATTTAGCTTTCTCGTAAATTTTTCAATGTCGATAAATAAATCAAACTTATCTACATTTTTGTTGGGAGCAAATTTAAGTCCTTGGTTGAGTACTTCCAATTCTTAATCTGAAAATTGGACCCCCGCTAAATTGAAAAGGCCCTGGTTTACTTTTCCCTCTTTCTTTTTCTTTCTCCCTCTTCCTCTTCTACCTCTTTTTCTAAGGGTTCTTTGGGAACATATGGGGAACTGGGTGGGATACGGTAGGGTTCCTTCCAACTTCTCTATTACCCCCTTGATGTTGATTGTAGTAGGGGCCCGGTCTCCCTCTAAAGTTTCCTCTAGTTACCCCTCTCGGGGCTCCGGGAGGATAGTGATTTTGGGTTGGTTCATAATAATTGTAATCTGGAGGTCTATTGTCTAAAGGTCCAAACCTGTTATAGGTTTGTACTGGATGCAGAGGAGGGTAGGGATAGGGATTGGGTGGGTAATGATTTTTTTGGTTTTTGGAATTGGTAGACAGTTTAATAGTTTTTTTTGGGGTACTAGACTTTTTGGGAGTTTTAGCTAATTGGACTGCTACATGTTCCCTTTCTACCAAATTTTCAGGTGACGGAGTGGGAAGTAGAGTCTCCTGCCATTTGTATACTTTATTTTCTTCAAAGTCCTTACCGTTGACTACTTGTAGCTGCAGCTTCCAATAGTTCTATCCCCTGGGTAAGCTCTCTTTATAATATTTGATATATGGATTTTTGCATGCATTTACCAATATCCCCCCTGATAATGCATGGAAATGTGGCTTTTTTTTTCTCTTTGTGAGCATATATAGATCTTGAAAGTGTCCCATGGGCCGGCAGGCGTATCTACACCAGGAAATGTTATGTCTTCACTTGTGGATACCTTTTACCACTGCAGGTAAGAGCTATATCTATTTAAAAATGTTATTAAAACATATGGTGTGCCACTACTTGATGGATGCAAACAGAAAAGCTCTTCAGTCTGTTGTGTACTGATATTTCTATTTATTAACTTATGACCGTTGTATTTTTTGTTTGTTTGTTTTTTCTCATGGAGGGTTAGAACCCCTGTCATAATTTTTTTCTTTCCCTTCTGCCTTCTTCCAGAGTAGACCATTCATAATAATGAGATGTTGCAATTGTATAGATATTTGTACATGTGTTTTGATTTCCTTATTAGATATATTTAATCAGAGCTTTCTGTGATATTTAATCTACTCGGTCTTAAAGAAGTGGGTGCTCCTACGAAACGCATAGACCAGCTTACTATAAATCAGGTATATCTAAGCTCTGTATTATGTGTATATTTTAATTGTGTGTTGTATGGTACATGTTATGATACCTTTTTAATGTATATTTTGAATAAAAATTTTGTATTTTTACAAAACAATTTAGTGCTTACTTGGCTCTCGTGGGCATACTTAAAGTCCCATTACCCTTCTGTTTGTTTTTGGGATCAACAACCAATGAAAAGGTCGGCAACATGGTGCATCATGCTGGATAAACAAACAACAAAACATTCACAAATGCAGTACATTAGCCTATGCTATCCAAATCATTTCCCAACAGTAATAGTGCAGCAGTATAAATATTAACATCAGTACCATCTAGGTCCCCCAAGAGTGCCAAAAACACTATTCCCTACTTATGGAGGGTATACCATGACCCCAGGCTGCCCCTTAATTAGCCCAAGTGGGTACTCCCATACATTTTCCTAATACTCTTTCCAGTTATGAAAAACTATACAAACCAGTAGCCCCACCATTTCAACTTCCATGCACTCTGCCCCTTTCCCTTTGTGGAGAGCCAGATTTTCATCTTAAAATACATATAGTACTACCAGGAATCTGTCCAAGATTGCCTGATAAAAAAAATATTTTAGCCATGTTCAAAAATTCTGACTTCAGTGAGCATGTCCAAGGCATATTCTAATCCCAACTTTAAGTGTATACTTAAAGGAAAATAACAAACATTCCCAACATCCTAAGGGAAGGTTTGGTAACGTTTTTCTACCACCTAAGATTGTTCCCTACCTCACTATAGACAATAAATGGCTACCTCTTATCTCTTCCAGTCGCTAACCACCTATCTAACCAAAATTCTTCCTCCCCCTATTCAAAACAAAACAACTAAACTTAACAACAATATTAATAAACCTTTTATTCCACCCTGGTCTGCACCAGTAATGCCCCTCCTCCTCCCAGGGCCCCATAGCAGACTCAACAGACTTCCAATGGCTCCCCAACTATTTCCAACCAATTTCAAATCTAACATATTAAAATAAAATAGAGCAGGACTGACCTAGCTCTCATAATTCTTGATATATTTTTAAATCAAAAGTGCTCTACAAATGGAATCAAATAAAATAAAATACTGACCTAAATTCAATGCCTCTTAGCACTCTTTAATTTGAAAGCATTTTGCAATTGCCCCGGAATGTAGGTCTACTAAATGTATTTTTGTTTTCCTTAAATCCCCTAGTTTCTTTCCATAGCAGTCATATCCTTGTTCATTAAAGCCAATTTTATCTTTTGACTAGAAGCATCAGTATCAAAGAAGAAGGTAAGCCCTTAATCAAAAAGATTTTCCAACGAAAAAAAAACATTTGTTTCAATCTTTTTGTTATAAAAGAGAGGGTAGGCAACAAAATATATTCGCAATTAGGCTACAAAAAAAAAAAATCTCACAAGAGTGAAACATAAAGTAAAGTTAGTTCTTTCAATTTTCATAAGTAATTAAACTTTGTTATAATGATCTTCTGGAAGGGAAAGAGACAATAGAGTAGTAAATCTATTAAAGTTTATTAAAACGATGTAGATAGTATAGTTATGTAAGTATAAATATGAAAGGAAACAACCTCATTTTTAAGCATTGCATATGTGCCTTAAATTATTTGTACAAGTCCAATAATAAATACCACTTTCAGGAGTGCATACTCTTGAAGCACCCTCTAGTGTAGTGTGCTAGAAATGTAGATTTTTTTTTAGTGTAGGTAAATTGTTAGGCTTGGCAGGCAGGGAGGCTGGATAACTCATCAGGCAGCATCTCTGGTACCTCCTCCTACTTGCTGGAACCTTGGAGAAGTTTACAGAAGAATGGGAGGGAGGTTAAGAGGTGCTGCCTGAAGTATTGAGGTGGGCCCCAGCTAATCCCCACCAAAATGGGCTGGCGGGGGGTAGGTCCCTCCTAAATACTCAGAGTCAGCAAGCAAGGGCAGTGTGGAGTTCGGGGGGAAGCTGGAGATAGAGTGCTGATTAGGCTGTCAGAGGCCCTTGAGGGTAGCACCCTAGCCTGGGGGTGTGACCTCGGGTCTGGGGCTCGGGAGCTGGAGGGATCCTCTTTAACACAGGGAAGAGTCCTGTCCAGAGGCATGGGAGCAAGAGTGAGGACAGCAGGAGCCAGCTAGCATGTCAGGGAGATCTTCAGGCAGAAGACAGCCTGGTGGCTGGTGAGTGTGGCAGTGTGGGAGGACTGTGGGAAGTAGCCAAGAGGGCTAGTGAAAGGGGCAGCTGCAGCCAAGTGGGCTGGCAGTGCCTGAAGAGGGGGTGCTGGTATCAGTAGCCACAGGAATGTAGAATGTAGCTGGACACTGGACTTTTTCTACACACCAAAGGGGCCCCTGATCCCTGCCTGTAAAAGGGCTTTTGCTTGATCTGGTTGAGCGCCTTGCCAGATCAAGCAAACAGCTAGGTCTGGGTTGTTTTGCAAGCAAGTGATGTGCTGGAGGAGGAACAGTGTATATTGACAGTGTATATAGTTGTCCCTAAACTGAGACTTTGTTTCAGTCACGTGGGCATCCCATAATATCCATATCCCCATTCAAGTTTATTGATCCGTAATAAAAAAACAAAACAAAGCCGATGGACTGTTTTCTGAAAGCCTGTAAAAAGTCTGGTGTGCCTGGCTGTGCAGAGTGGGGGATCCCTTTTCACGAGGGGCTCCTACAGGGGATGCGCTACACGCTAATCACTCACTCACCTCAATATCAAAGGTGAGTAAACTAAAATTCCTTTTTTAAATGCTACTGAATGAGCAGAAATGAACTGGGAGC
This sequence comes from Aquarana catesbeiana, assembly GCF_042186555.1. NCBI lineage: Eukaryota > Metazoa > Chordata > Amphibia > Anura > Ranidae > Aquarana > Aquarana catesbeiana. The sequence goes on along the minus strand of NC_133334.1, from coordinate 57,534,456 downwards.
CCCTTCAGTCATTCATTTTACAATAGGGGACAGGAGCTTTGACAAAGTGGAATAGAAAATATTTTTATATCCAGATATTCACATAACTTTCCCATCCAGCTTGACTGATTCTTTTCTTGGTGGTTGTTGTGGTCAGGGTTTTCTACTGTTTGTCAAGATTCAGTGAAATATTGTTGTCTTTCATGTAGATTTTGACTGCTGTCATTGAAGGAGACATTTTTCGGCAGTCTTTCTTAGGTTGGTGTTCTGTATTGGTGTGTAGACGTGCCAAAGAACAAGTATTCAGAGACAAAGGGGTCCAAATTAAAACTTCATATTAAGAAATCTTAAAACTATTCAATGTGTTTCAGGAGACTTATAATCCCTCTTCTTCGGGGCTAAAGGCAAGGAATCGGAAAATATTATTACAGAGATCAGAACCATAATTCTTACAAGCCAAGGAAAGTTGGCCATCATTTATATAGAAATGTTATTAAACATGAGCGAGGCAAAACTTTGACCAGCTTTTTCCCAACTTGTAAAAAAAATGGTTCTGATCAATGAATATTTCTTTCTTTTCCTTTTAAATAAAAAGATTACATGTAGACCACAATTTGCTCAATGTTCAAAGCAAAGACTAGGATAGGGATCTCTAAAGTATTTTTTAAAAAAATGACTGCTATTTTCATCCAATGAGTCCAATGAGAAGGTTATATCACGATTTGAGGAAATTAATTTACTCACATTATTATTATCACTCTAATTATCATTATTTCTACAGAAAGAGTTAGGATTTTATAGTACTATACCTAGTATATTACCTAGTATCATACCCATAATTGATAATTATCAATTATAATTGACAATGCTTTGTACATGCAGGACTTATATTGCATTAATGATCAAAGCTAACTTTTTTAGTATTGGATTGAATAGGGAAGGGTTAAATCTCTGTCAGGTCTTTTTCATTATCAGTGTCCCTGGAGACTCATTTTCTCTGCTTGTCCTGGTAGCTATGGTAATCAGGTAAAAAACGATGGTAGAACCAAAGATTTGAAGTTGCCACCAGATCAGGAATAAAGGGGAAATCTTCTAATGGGAACACCTGTTCCAGTAACAACTGTCCAAGAGGTGGTCTCCCCTAACATAGACAAAAACATTTCTCTCACTTCCTGTTGTATACCTGGGACAGGAAGTGAAGGTAAATCACCAACAAGGGGCCACAGACAACAAGATGTTTGGACTGGGGTTCCAACCCTTACCTGCTGTATCTAAAACAAAAAAAAGTTTTGGCTAGATTTACACTTCTCCTTTAAGATTCTTTGGAACATTGAATAATATGCCTCAACATTTTAAACTTTGACTTTTCCTTTTTAAATGGTATACAAGTTCTTGAAGGCCACAAAGGCAGTCATCTGTTTTATATTTTAACACTTCTGGCAGCTGTAAAATAGCAGGCCAGTCTTTCTTTTAAGAATGTGTCATCATTCTCATCATTCTATCGAATTCAGCTCTGAAAAATACATCACTAAGGCAGAAGAGCTTTTCTCAGATATCTTTTAAGTCATCTGCTATTCTGCTACAAGTAGCAGAAAATATCAGATCCTGTAGATGCGCTGTGGAGTTGTTGTAAACATTAATTTAGGGATGTTAAAAAATTCAAAAGCAGACTCTTATCACCTGCTGCTAAATAATGTGGACCATTGGTCAAAAACTGAAAAATCAGCAATGCTGCATAATTACAGTACTTAAACAAGTTGTATTTACTTTCTTTATTTTGTATTCCACTTTTGGCACCTATCCTCATGCCATGCCAAACTGAGAGGGTTGCTTGAGAGGCAGTTATTGCAGTGGGTGGGCCACTGCTTTACTGACTGAGAATACCCAGCCCCCCTTTGCTTGGCATCAGAGCATTAACTTTCATTGTATCACTTAGAAGGGGCATCTCAGTGAATAAAATAAATGGTGGCCTTGCTGGGAGCAACAGAACATGAGGAGAGAACACATTAAAGAAGGTTGGCATCCAAACAGTGATAAATCATAAGCTTTCAGAAAACGTGTAACCAGATTGGAGCTACAGAGTTCAGAGAGTAGATGTAAATGATGGGACATTTCACCTGAACTGTGCATCGGCAGAGAGCACTGGGAGAGGTGCTGCACCTATTCTATGAATGAATACAAGGCTCCCTCTGATTTGCTGAAATGGAGAGTCAGGAGGATCCAGATAGCAAGGATAACTTGCCTCAAATTTGTGGCAGTGTTGAATTGTAAGTCTGTTAACTTGCTGCACATTTTCACTGGCAAGTTGTACAGTTGCAGAGCACTTGAAGCACAAGTTTTAGTTGACACTTTTCCAATTTGTAGCCAATTTGCATGGCAAGTCTCTAGCAAGAGCAACGTTGCATTGGTGAGTCTACAGCAAGAGCTCTGAAAGTCTACAGCATAAAAATTCAGCCACAGTGACCCCTGTGGTGGGATGACTATTGTACAACATAACTGAACCAGAACTTGCAGCAGTTAAAGGGGTTGTAAACCCTTAATGTTTTTCACCTTAATGCATTATGCATTAAGGTGAAAAACCTTCTGTAGTGCAGCAGCCCCCCAGAGCCCCCCTTCTACTTACCTGAACCTGATCTTTCCAGTGAAAAGAATGAGCCCAGCAGCTGCAGCCGCTGTCTTGGGTCCTCATTGGACAGATTGATAGCAGTGGGAGCCATTGGCTCCCGCTGCTGTCAATCAACTCCAGTGACATGGGAGCCGGGGGGTGGAGCTGAGTCCTGCTGTCTGTGTTGATGGACGCAGCAGCAGGACTTGGGATCGCACCCACATGAGTGCCCCCTTGGAAAGCGGTGCAGGGAGGAGCCAGGAGCCAAAACCCTTGCACAGAGGAGGTAAGTATAACATGTTTGTTTTTTGTTTGTTTTTTTTAAACAAACCTTTACAACCCCTTTAACTTGCTGCATATTTTCACTGGCAAGTTGTACACTTGCAGAGCACTTGAAGCATAAGTTCTAGTTGACACTATTCCAATTTGTAGCAAATTTGCATGGCAAGTCTCTAGCTAGAGCAAAGTTGCAGTGGTGAGTCTACAGCAAGAGCTCTGCAAGTCTACAGCATGAAAATTCAGCCACAGTGACCCCTGTGGTGGGATGACTATTGTAAACATAACTGACCAGAACTTGCAGCAGACTTGCAGAATGTTTGCAAAGAAAGTTGATCTGGAGTCATGCAATGTGGACAGGCTGGGGATAGGGTTAAATGTTTCCAGTTCAGTTCCCAGGCTTTTGCTCCTAGCCAGCCCACCTGTGCTATAAAAAGGAGGATGGCTGAGGTCCAAAAAAGTTGTGGTGGGTTCCAGAGAAACAGGATCACCTGTGAGCATGGCCAATGGTTCTATCGAAGAACCAGCATTAGCGGAGAACACCCAAGCCATGGACAATGTCATGGACTTTCACCTCATGAAGGTATGCCTGGGCCACTACATTATCTTAGTTAGGATCAGGGACAGGACGGTGTTCATATTGCACTGTTCATATTGCGGTGTTCATATTGCACTGTCATGCATCATTTTTACAGTAAAGTTACATTAACCTTTCCGAGCCTGGTCTGAAGTTATTCAAAGGGGTGCATGTTGATTTTAATATATTCCAAGGAACCTGGGCTTGTAAACGTACTATGGGGTATGACATAATACTACTACAAAAGGTTAACATGGCAAAGACAAGGAAGAGGAGTATAGTTGCTATGGGTAACCAGGTACAGGAACAAGTTTTAGGCAACTAGTTGTTAGGCATAGTACCTGGTAAGTTGACAGGTCCTCTGGTAGCAAACAGGTTGATATTCTGGCTCCCTCCCTAGCCAGCTTAGCCAAAATGAACATGGAGGTAGGCTTTAAGCGTCTCTTACAGAGACAAGGAAGGAGACCATCTTGAGCCAAAATGGCATCCTGTTGAGAAAGCTAGTTCCCTGGCTGTCATGTTTATTCTTTGTTTTCAATGCTGTCTAAGTCTGCAACCTGGAATAAGTATAGAGATGAAGAACTTTATTGACACTCAATTACAGCATGCTTGTTCTGGGTCTGTGGCTCAAAAATACTAAAATGAAACACAACCAGACGACGTGCATTTTCAGAGGAGGCCTGGCAATGGTAGCCCCCATACATCTCTCATTACAGAATCACTTTAAGGTTCATATTTTATCATAGCTCATTCCTGAGAGTTTTTGTCTTAAGCAGCAATGTAAAAACTTCTGACAGTTTTGCCTATACACCAGTTTCTACATGAAGAGAAGTCAGCCCTTCTAACCCAATGCGATAATTGGCTAAACAACCAAGTTTAATAACTGCTCAAGGAATCAAAAAAAATGTGTAGAAGCATTACTAACAAGACACCATTAGCTGCTCTTAAAGCTGCGATCATGCAGCAATTACAGTAAACCATAAAATAGACGGGCAGAACATTTTACGCTCAGCAAGATGAAGGAGATGCATCTGCGAAACGTTATATTATGTGCGGTAAACAGAATCTAATTCTGTAATTCAGCAAAACACAAATGTCCCAGCACACCTTGTGGAAAATGTTAAGCTTTGTTGTTAATGTTCTTTTAAAAAAAAATAAAAGTTTTTTTTTTTTAGCGCTGATGCCAGCTGGATACTGCCATCTCCAAATATATTAAAAGATTAAAAGCCACAGGCAAACAGGTGGTAGATGTGCAGTGGATAACAGTTTTTCGGAACACTGTGGAGACTGGTAATATATCTACGGCACATTTTGCTGACTGCATTTTATATTGTGTTCTGCATGAACTTAGTGATTAAATGTATTCAGATGTTGAGACAGTGTGAATTTGGCTTCAGTATTTACCTGACCCAGGAGGATGCATGGAACATGGAGGAATTCAATGTATTACTTGTGACATTCTTCCTCCTTCTCTTTTATTACTAAAGTCGAATACCTAGCTTTTTTTTTTACATATAAAAGGGTCTTCCAGCACATGTGAAAGACAAAAAGCACCTCTGGCTGCAATACCCACTTCCCTCTGACACTGTCCTTCATAGTAAACCTATACCAAAGCTACAGGCATAGGCGTGTGCAGGGGGCGTGCCAGGTGTGCCTAGGCATACCCTACTCGCTCTGTGTGGTGCCGATTCCCCCTACTGCCCAGGCTTCCCCCCCGTGTTGCACCCCCCCCACCATCGCAGTGCAACTGGCTTCCCTCCTCTCCCCCCGGCTGATGTTTCATGGTGGAGAGTGAGGGATGGGGCTAATCAATCATTTACCAGCCCCTTCCTTTTCTAAATGAAAACACTCACCCACTGTGTTCAGTCATAGCTGAAGCATAGGAAACAATGTTTCCTATGCTTCAGTTTGTGAATGAAAAGGGAAGCTGCTCAGCACAGAGCACTTCCCATTCATTCACTGTCCAGTGCAGCTGAGGCTGTAGAACAGTGTTTCTCAACCCTGCCCTCAGGTACCCCCAACAGGCCATGTTTTGGGAATTTCTCTAAAATAGCTGTCCAAAATATCAAGCCATTGACTCTGATTTAAAGCACCTGTGCAAGCTAAAGGAAAACCTGCAAACATGGTCTGTTGGGGATACTTGAGGACAGAGTTGAGAATCACTGCTGTAGAGAAAGTCATGTGTGTTTGAGCTTTGGGGTGCACACCTTAATGCAATGAGCTGCGCACACATATAGCTACGGGTGATGCTCAAGGCTCCGACAGGTCCTCATCTGCTATCTGCCGCTGGGAGTGCAGGCAGGGACGGAAATCGTCCTAGCTCCACTGATATCAATGCAAAAGAAGAAAGGTCCCAAACGCCGCACATCACAACAAAACCCTATGTTTGGAAAGTGAAAACAGTCTCAGCCCTAGCTCTGTCCATGCCACACCCCCTTCGTAGTACTTCCTTCTGGATTGAATGAAGCCCAGCATCAGTCACCCCACAAGACTGAGGACATGCTGTGCAGGGCATTACCGTGGTGCCCTGCAGTAACAGTGTAAAAATGCAGAGAGCGGTGTGGGTGTCACCCACTGTTCTCTGTGTCATCAAGGACTGCCCACCAGCTGAGAAGAGGAAGAGAACCTTCTAAATACTTGTTTTTTGCATGCATTGCTAGTGGTCACATGACCATTATCAAAGGGCTGACTGCAAAGCTCAGCATCATCATTCACTAAGGTCACACCTCTCTGCTGGACACGACAGCGCACCGCTGCACTGAACAAGGGCTAAGCATTAGTTGCAAAAAAAATCAAGTACTTTAAATGCTTACTTTTAGCATTTTTTCCAATGAGTTGGTAGTGACTTGCAACATGCTTTTGAAATTGTTAGCAAATTTGACTGAGATCTCAGAAGAGTCAATCCCCTAGCACAACCTCCTACCACGCACATTATAGCCCTCTCTTTTTCTGGGTAATCTGAGCGCTGTCTGTGCTGGCCCATCTCCTTTGTCCCTATAAGGTGACACCTGAGTGACAGACCTGAGTGTGCTGGGGCAGCTGACATCACATCAAAGATGGCAACACCCAGAAGCGGTCTTAGGGCTTTTGGATGTCTCTTGAATACAAGAGAGGCTTTTACAGGTAAATAACATGCCTTAAATACGTTAAATGCACATGTAATCTTAGGGGAAGATTGTTGTTGAAATAAATGGTGAGCTGCTCAAGAAACCCCTAACAGCCCCTGACCCATAACCACCTATCTACAAAAGTATGTTTGACCCAGTATACAAAGCAAGCTCATGGCCTGTCACCTGCCCTGTGCATTGACGTAGGGTGTTTATTATTTATTTCAGGTACTTACTCTATATAGCACCATCAATTTACACAGCACTTTACATATACATTGTACATTCACATCAGTCCCTACCCTCAAGAAGCTTATAAGTTACATTCATGCATATACAAAGTCTAGTACACCCCTCACATTTTTGTAAATATTTTATTATATCTTTTCATGTGAGAACAAAGTAGTGAGTGTACAGCTTGTATAACAGTGCAAATTTGCTGTTCCCTCAAAATAACTCAACACACAGCCATTAGTGTCTAAACCGCTGGCAACAAACATGAGTACACCCCTAAGTGAAAATGTTCAACTTGGGCCCAAAGTGTCAATATTTTGTCTGGCCACCATTATTTTCCAACACTGTCTTAACCCTCTTGGGCATGGAGTTCACCAGAGCTTCACAGGTTGCCACTGGAGTCCTCTTCCATTCCTCTATGATGACATCACGGAGCTGGTGGATGTTAGAGACTTTGCGCTCCTCCACCTTCCGACAGATGCTCAATAGGGTTTAGGTCTGGAGAGATGATTGGCCAGTCCATCACCTTTACCCTCAACTTCTTTAGTAAGGCAGTGGTTGTCTTGGAGGTGTGTTTGGGGTCGTTATGTTGGAATACTGCTCTGCGGCCCAGTCTCTGAAGGGAGGGCATCATGCTCTGCTTCAGTATGTCACAGTACATGTTGGCATTCCCTCAATGAACTGTAGCTCCCCAGTAGGGATGAGCCGAACACCCCCCTGTTCGGTTCGCACCAGAACTTGCGAAGAGACAAAAAATTTGTTCGAACACACAAACGCCGTTAAAGTCTATGGGACACAAACATGAATAATCAAAAGTGCTAATTTTAAAGGCTTATATGCAAGTTATTGTAATAAAAAGTGTTTGGGGACCTGGGTCCTGCCCCAGGGGACAAGGATCAATGAAAAAAGAAGTTTTAAAAACGGCCGTTTTTTCGGGAGCAGTGATTTTAATAATGCTTAAAGTGAAACAATAAAAGTGTAATATTCCTTTAAATTTCGTACCTGGGGGTGTCTATAGTATGCCTGTAAAGGGGTGCGTGTTTCCCGTGTTTAGAACAGTCTGAAAGCAAAATGACATTTCAAAGGAAAAAAAGTCATTTAAAACTACTCGCAGCTATTAATGAATTGCCGGTCCGACAATACACATAAAAGTTCATTGATAAAAACGGCATGGGAATTCCCCACAGGGGAACCCCCGAACCAAAATAAAAAAAAAACATGACGTGGGGGGGTCCCCCTAAAAATCTATACCAGACCCTTCAGGTCTGGTATGGATTTTAAGGGGAACCCCGCGCCAAAAGTTTTTTAAAAAATGGCGTGGGGTCCCCCCAAAAATCCATACCAGACCCTTATCCAAGCACACAACCTGGCAGGCTGCAGGAAAAGAGGGGGGACGAGAGAGCGCCCCACCTCCTGAACCGTACCAGGCCACATGCCCTCAACATTGGGAGGGTTGATGGGGACAAGGCTTTGAGGGGGACCCCACGCCATGGAATTTAGGGGGTCCCCCCACGTCATTTTTTTTTTTTTATTTTTGTTCGGGGTTCCCCTGTGGAGAATTCCCATGCCGTTTTTATCAATGAACTTTTATGTGTATTGTCGGACCGGCAATTCATTAATAGCCGTGAGTAGTTTTAAATGACTTTTTTTCCTTTGAAATGTAATTTTGCTGTCAGACTGTTCTAAACATGGGAAACATGCACCCCTTTACAGGCATACTATAGACACCCCCCAGGTACGAAATTTAAGGGAATATTACACTTTTATTGTTTCACTTTAAGCATTATTAAAATCACTGCTCCCGAAAAAACTTCCGTTTTTAAAACTCTTTTTTGCATTGATCCTTGTCCCCTGGGACAGGACCCAGGTCCCCAAACACTTTTTATGACAACAACTTGCATATACAGTAAGCCTTTAAAATTAGCACTTTTGATTTCTCCCATAGACTTTTAAAGGGTGTTCCGCGGCTTTCGAATTTGCCGCAAACACCCCAAATTGTCCTTAGTCTGCTTGTCTTCAGCAAACTGTTTGCGAGCTTACTTATGCATCATCTTTAATAGATGCTTCCTTCTGGGATGACAGCCATGCAGACCAATTTTATGCAGTGTGTGGCGTATGGTCTGAGCACTGACAAACTAACCACCCCCCACCCCTTCAACCTTTGCAGCAATGCTGGCAGCACTCATATGTCTATTTCACAAAGACAAACTCTGGATATGACGCTGAGTACTCAACTCTTTTGGTCCACCATGGCGAGGCCTGTTCTGAGTGGAACTTGTCCTGTTAAACCGCTGTATGGTCATGGTCACCGCGCTGCAGCTCAGTTTCAGGGTCGTGGTAATCTTTTTATAGCCTAGGCCAGGCATATGCAATTAGCGGACCTCCAGCTGTTGCAGAACTACCAGTCCCATGAGGCATAGCAAGACTCTGACAACCAAAACCATGACACCCAGAGGTAGAGGCATGATGGGACTTGTAGTTTTGCAACAGCTGGAGGTCCGCTAATTGCATATCCCTGGCCTAGGCCATCTTTATGTAGAGCAACAATTCTTTTTTTTTTAGATCCTCAGAGAGTTCTTTGCCGTGAGTTGCCATGTTGAATTTCCAGTGACCAGTATGAGAGAGTGAGAGCGATAACAACAAATTTAACACACCTGCTCCCCATTCACACCTGAGACCTTGTAACACTAACGAGTCACATGACACTGCGGAGGAAAAATTGCTAATTGGGCCCAATTTGAACATTTTCACTTAGGGGTGTACTCACTTTTGTTGCCAGCGGTTTAGACATTAATGGCTGTGTGTTGAGTTATTTTGAGGAGACAGCGAATTGACACTGTTATACAAGCTGTACACTCACTACTTTACATTGTGGCAAAGTGTCATTTCTTCAGTGTTGTCACATGAAAAGATATAATAAAAGATTTACAAAAATGTGAGAGGTGTACTCACTTTTGTACAACACTGTACATACTAGGGCCAATTTAGACAAGATCCAATTAACCTACTAGCATGCCTTTTGAAGTGTAGGAGGAAATCTACGCAGGCACAGGGAGAATATGCAAACTCCAGGCAGGTAGAGTCGTGGTTGGGATTCGAACCAGCGACCCTTTTACTGCTAGGCGAAAGTACTAACCACTAGACCACTGTGCCACCTACTTGTGACAGCAATAAAGCTACATGAAATAAAAAAAAATAAATAAAAGTGTAAAATAATATTAGATAAATAAAGATAAAACATTCTTTAAGCATCTCCTTCATTCCTGTAAACCCCCCCCCCCCAATTCAAACATGCATTGCAGGGCGAGTACATGTACCTAGACATTAATTGCACCACACGTGAAGTATTGCCGCAAACGTTGGACATTGCGCAGCGCTTTACAACATAAGGGCAAACAGTACAGTTACAATATAATTTAATACAGGAGGAATCAGAGGGCTCTGCTCATTGGAGCTTACAATCTAGAAGGGATGGTCAAGTGAAACAAAAAGGTAATAACTGTGGGGGATGAACTGATGGAGAAAATGAAAATGCAGTTGTTAGGTGTGGGTAGGATAGGCTTCTCTGAAGAGTAGGGTGTTCAGGGATAGTCTAAAAGCTAATAGAGTAGGAGATAAACGGACAGGTTGGGGTAAGGAGTTCCATAGGATTGGAGAGGCTCTGGAAAAGTCCTGGAGGCAAGCAAAGGAGGAGGTGACAAGGGAGCTAGAGAGCAGGAGGTCTTCAGAGGAACGAAGAGAAGGTTGGTATTTTGAGACTAGGCTAGTGATGTAGCTGGGGGCTAAATTGTGAATGGCTTTGTAAGTTGTTGTTAGTATTTTGAATTTAATTTGTTGGGTGAGCAGAAGCCAGTGGAGGGATTGACAGAGAGGAGAAGCAGACACAGAGCGATTAGTAAGGTGGATGAGTCTGGCAGCAGCATTCATGATGGACTGAAGGGGGATAGCCTATGTAGAGGTAAGCCAATGAGTTGCAGTAGTCGAGGCAAGAGATGACCAGGGAGTTTATTAAGAGCTTTGTTGTGTCATTGGTTATAAAGGGGCGTATTTTGGAGATATTGTGGAGGTTGAGGCGGCAAGATTTGGACAGTGATAGGACGTTGGACTTAAAGGAGAGTTCAGAGTCCAAGATTACACCTAAGACCTTGGCATGCAGGGATGAGCTGACAGTTGTGCCATTGATTTTGACAGAGAGATCAGGGCAAGTTGCATGTGGGGGTGGAAAAATTATAAGTTTGGTTTTGGATAGATAGCTCACAGGGGAGTACTTGAATGTTGCAAACAGGATATACACCAGGAACCAGTATACCTCGATCTCTCCAATGCTCATGAGCATGCATCAGACACGTGTACCCAGAAATAAAAAAGGCTCTCCATAGGGTAAATCAGGTAAAGTACTAGTAGTTTTAATAAAAAATACACTTACACAGAAAGCTTTAAACAAAGCATTGTATAAAAAAGCCGGCTCAAGAACACCCGCCCTCTCAGGACCACTCTGCGATGATGTCAGCAGTGCAGAATAGTGTCCATTGGTTTTGGCCGTTAGTAGATCTTTTCTTAGTTTTAGGAGAGCAGCTTATGTTGCTTTTGCTAATATTGCTATTCAGGGCATAACAGGTATAGAGGTTATTTTTGAAATTTCAGTTACTGCTCCAGGTTTTCAAGAGAAATGTAAGTAGTAAAGTAAGGATGGGAAGTCAGAAAGAAAAGAGGTAAAAATGCCAGAGAATAGGGAAAGGTGTCTGGGTTGACCCAGTTTTAACGCTTGACATGTTTGGTATCTATTTACCCCATCTTGTATAGTTTACCAAAACTAGCTATAATTATTGTGTGGTTTGTCTGCAATAAAATAAATTTTGGTGTATGTTTTCCTGAAAATATGATTTTGATAAACAGCTGAAAATATTTTGTGACATTGCAAATTGCAACCCCCATTTTATTTTCTACAGTCTCTGTTTTTGGAAAAAATATAATTTGGGGGGATTAAAAGCAATTTCTAACAAAAGATGCAGATTTTAAGATGGGAAAATGTAAAAATTGTTCAGGTAGACAGTTGATTAACCTACTTTCTAGGCTACTCCTCTTGAAGGGATGAGGATTAGGATGAGCAACTTCATGCTATTGCTCATGGTTTGGATCAGGATGTCCCACAAACACATATATGTGGGATGGTAAGCTGCCCACAGCTATATATTAGTAGTGAACTGCATATATTAATAGTAGGGATGGGCCAAACACCCCCCGGTTTGGTTCGCACCAGAACATGCGAACAGGCAAAAAATTTGTTTGAACACGCAAACACCATTAAAGTCTATGAGACATGAACATGAAAAATCAAAAGTGCTAATTTTAAAGGCTTATATGCATGGTATTGTCTTAAAAAGTGTTTGGGGACCTGGGTCATGCCTCTGGGGACATGTATCAATGCAAAAAAAAGTTTAAAAAACGGCCGTTTTTTCGGGAGCAGTGATTTTAATAATGCTTAAAGTGAAACAATAAAAGTGTAATATTCCTTTAAATTTCGTACCTGGGGGGTGTCTATAGTATGCCTGTAAAGTGGCGCACGTTTCCCGTGTTTACAACAGTCCGAGAGCAAAATGACATTTCTAAAGGAAAAAAGTCATTTAAAAGTACTCGCGGCTATAATGAATTGTCGGTCCCGACTCCCGGCAATACACATAAACATTCATTGATAAAAACGGCATGGGATTCCCCCACAGGGGAACCCCGCACCAAAATTAAGAAAAAAAATGCTTGGGGGTCCCCCTAAATTCCATACCAGGCCCTTCAGGTCTGGTATGGATATTAAGGGGAACCCTGCGCCAAAATAAAAAAATATATATATACGTTCGACTCGAACATCGGGACCATCCCTGATTAGTAGTATATTATAGTATATGTATCAGTAGTATAATGCATATTATTGTATATTGGTAGTGTACTATATATATTAGTAGTATATTATAGCATATGTATTAGTAGTATAATGTATATTATTATACATTGGTAGTGTACTGTATATTAGTAGTATATTATAGTTTATGTACTAGTAGTATATTGTATATTATTATATATTAGTAGTGTATTTCTTTGCCTTCAATTGTATATTAAAATTGCTTTAAAATTCTTTTGCTTTGAATCATGTACCAGCAGGAAGAAAACAAGGGAGAATTTTCATACTGGCATGGACTAACATACTCCCCACTGAGTCCTTTCATAAGAAATCTACCAGCAAAGCAGCCAGCGTAGCTTGAAGCAATCTCACCCTACAGGATAGCAAGTTTCCTGAAATAGGCACTGCAGCCTAAAACAGATATGAAACAGTGGTCGATGGCTCTAGGTGTATGATTCACAGTTTTGTTCATAGTCATATTTCCCTTTCGGCCTCAGTCAAAGTGTTTTGCTTGCTAACTGTGTCACTCTCTGAGCCGTGTTATTAGGAACGGTCTATGCAAGTGCATCTGAATAACGTAAAAGACATTGCTCATATTAACAAGGAAAGTAGAATTTAGATTTATTGAAATAATACCATACACATCATCACAGTACACTAGTTAAATCACTAAGGTTGAAAAAGGCAACATAACATAATATATATAGCGTATATATATCTATATATATCTATATATATAGATATATATAGATATATATAGATAGATAGATATAGATATATCTATATCTATATCTATCTATCTATATATATAGATCTATATATATATATATATAGATCTATCTATCTATCTATCTATCTATCTATCTATCTATCTATCTATCTATCTATCTATCTATCTATCTATCTATCTATCTATCTATCTATCTATCTATCTATCTATCTATCTATCTATCTATCTATATATCAAAACATGGTACACTAAATTGTGCCCAAGCAGGGACCAAGCGATCACATTAGTCAATTGAACTCTACATTATGGGTCGGATGTGCTCCAGCACAGTTTGGATTACCTAGTGTGACTGCACCTCAAGGAAATGTTTTTTCTTCTGCCTCCAGCAAACCTATCGTAGTATTCTCCCAAACTGCAACTCTTATCCCTGGAACAGGTATTCTATCCTCCCCATTTTCCTCTTTGTATTAAAACCCCAAATATGGGAATTCTTCAGCCACAGAATGAATGAACTTTCTGGACAATTATATTGCTCTCAAGACTGATGAAAATCAGCAGCCTTCTTGTCTTGGTGTATGCCACATTGCTCATCAAGCCTTCTAGTCTCAGTAGGAATAGAAAAATTGCAGACGCAAACCAGAAAGTCCTTGCTCTTGACAGTTTATTGCGACAGTTAACCCAACTGATCCCTGATGGATAATCTATTGCAGAAAACCTTCATTGACAAGGACTTCCACATGGGTGGCTGGAATTCTTCTGTCCCTACACAAAATGAATAAGTCATATAGGGATTTCTTATAGCCCTGGCATTTCAAATATGACCATTTTAGGGCTTCCCCTGGAAGCATAATAATGAAGAGCACCCCTAAGTTTTCAGGAGTTTGTGAGAAATATTAATTTAAGCCCATTTATGTATCTAATCGTACTTGCTAATATAGAAACAGGGTAACAAAAAATGACAAAGCATCATCAATGGCTTTCTTTGCCTGTAGCCATTTCAAGTTAACCTTTCCAGTAACTTTAGAGATATTCATGAATACAATCCTGACATACATCCTGTCACAATTTACAGAACCAGTATATTACAAACAAAAAGAAGCTGACTCTCTTGTCATAAAAATCAGTTCTTGAGCTCAATTTACTTTGCCTAGGTTAATATTTTATATTCAGGATACTGCAGGTAAGAGGAAGCATCTTTTAAGTCTTCCCTCCCCCAGAGATCAGGCTGTACATTGTAACCTGTAGCAACTCACACAGTAAAAGGCTATAGTAAGGTCTGATCTGTGTCAGACATTTGTGAACACAGCCAAGAATTGAACAGGAACCATTCTTTAGACTGTGTCATCCCTAAGCCGGAAATGCAGTCCAAGTAAGTGAAGCCTGCATAAAACATGAACAAAGATGGCTCTGCCCTTCTGGAAAGAAAAGTAGATGAAGACATTATTAGGTAATACTGTGGCCCCTGTGTGGTAATAAACACAAGTAACATTTACATTTCCACATTTCTGAGCTTTCATGCACTTGTGTTACTAAACCCACAACAGTAAAATCAGTCTTTATGCAGTAAAGCATGCTTGTTATACTCACTGTGGAACCTAAGGGGTTAATCCTCTGCATTGTGTAAAAAGGCTGTTTGATCCAGTCTTCTCTGATCCTCCCCTTCTTCCACTGTCCCCAATCTATCTGCTGATAGAACAGAGCCTTGGGGCACTCTGCACATGCCGATTATAAAGGGCAGGGAATTTGGCTTACAACAAATATTTAAAATTCGTGTATACTTCCACCTGTGATGTCAAATAAAAATGATGATTTTTCTTATATATATATATATTTATATATAAAATATACGTGAATATATTTTTTTCCTTTAAATCAAGTGGAATAAATATAAACAACCAAATACAATGTGAAAAAATCAATTAAAACAATATTGAGTCTAATTTTGTGATAAAAAACTATCCACAATAAATGTCCATATTCCCAAATGTGACTTGTGCAAATTCCAAGTGATAACGCTTTATCACAATTTCTGTGCAGAAAATAAATGAAGTGACTTATCCGTGCTCCCCAATAATCGGTATGACCTCCTGCTCTGAGGCGTTGTTTGTGTATTAGGTTATTCACATGGAATTAAGAGTAAAAACAGGCACTCATAGAATAAATCGGGTAAACCAAAATTTATTTGCCAAAAGTAAAATCTTTCTTTAAAAAGAAGGGGCTCCAGTTACCCTGATTCGTATAAACGTACAAACAATTTCCTGGATCTGTACGGCATGCATTCCACAGACCACAGCAAAAAGACCGGAAGTTCCGGAAGTGACGTAGACATGTACCAAGTCCCGCTTTACGCATTTCATCATTGGTCGTCGTCATTGGCTGTCGTCTGAGGCGTGGACTTCATTTGTGGCGGTTTTTTTCAGGGAGGCTGCA
Organism: Aquarana catesbeiana; assembly: GCF_042186555.1. Lineage (NCBI taxonomy): Eukaryota > Metazoa > Chordata > Amphibia > Anura > Ranidae > Aquarana > Aquarana catesbeiana. Next base: position 57,518,625 of record NC_133334.1, on the reverse strand, counting down.
GCTTAACATATACCTAAGCGTGGAATTTTAGTTAAATATAACTCTGCACATGCTGTTTGGTGTGTATTGCTAGAGAGCACAGGGCCAATCAGCACTGTCCAGACAGACGGTCAGGGGTCCTGCAGCCTCATAGGAAAATAGGGGGAAGGGAAATTCCTCTTACAAGCTTTAACCAGATGCTAATAGAAGTCACAAGACTGCTATATACTGCTGATGAGAAAAGGTGTTTAGCAGTTTATATTTACTAAAATAATAGCACTTCCATGTTCTGCGTACTGTGGGAGACCAGATATGGTGAATGCAGGCTCCTGGGTTTAGTAACACTTTAAAGTGGGACTAAAATCAAAAAGTAAAGATCTGTTATGTTGTCAGACAACATAGAAATGTTAACTGTGCCTTAGAATTAACCTGAAAAATGTACCTGTTTTTAATTCCTCCCCAAAATAGCAGTATACTTCCTGGCACACCTGTACCTAAGCCCCATAGCTGTATATTTGCAGTATGAGGTCTAAGGCTGCCTCTGATTGCTAGTCTCATATTATTTGGGGTGAGATTTGGTGATTTCACTACGGTGCTTATCATTGTTCTCCTTGCTGGAGGATCTGATGTGAGGAAGCAATCGCCTACCTGTACCAAGATGGCTGCCTCCCCAGAGAGAGACAATAGAGAACAAGACATAGTAAGCCAGTAATGGGGACAGGTCTGCTGCAGGGAGACCATAGCCAATACTAGTGACTAGTCCTTTGTCCTCTGCCTGCCTTTTTTTAGTTTCAGTGTACAATTTCTCTTTAAAATGAATCTGATGCTAGGTCCTCCTCCACCTTACTTGGGATGGGCAGCCGATGCCTACACATGGTTAAAAATCACATCAAATAAAACAATGTATGGGCATTACATCTTGCCAAAAGCAAAACAATCCTCACTGAGCAACATTACATTGTCAATGGGGAAACGCATAATGTTTTCCCTGAAATCAGTGTGAGTCTCACCTTTAATTAGTGCGCACAGCATGGTGATTAGACAGCTATCTCATTTTCCCAGATAGGGGGCAGGGCCAGCTGCGTCTGGTCATGGGAATTATCCATTAGCCAAGCTTTGCTGGCAACATATGCAGATGTTATAGATGTTATATAGGCATCCTGCACGATTAATTTGCAAATCAACAAAGTAAAAATACCATGTTCCATAATAGATCCGAGGTTTAAATGGGACTTTATGTAGAGTAATAAAAACATAAATGAGCTGTAATGATTTTTATGTAATTATGTACAGTTGGTCTGATTGAAAAAAAGGAAAAAAAAAACTAATTGAGCTAATCCTAATTTCATTTAAATAAATCTAGAATTGCTATTTAATTTTTTTTTGTTTTTTGTTTCACTTTGTTACTGTGTTGGAAACATTAAAAGGGAGTTCTGGCTGAAAACAAGTTGCTTTCAACAAAAACTAATGTGCTAACAACAGCACTGAAATGTTTGCATACAACTTAATTAAACTCCGCTATATTTTTTTTTTTTTTAAAGGGACCCCAGGAGGTTTATGCTATAATGTGTTAAAATGCACTGCATACTTTAATTCCACTTTAAAGCAGAACTCCTAGCAACAATAACAAAATAAAAACGAACAGCCCATCTAAAGATGAACCAAAACCAACATTTGCTTCAATATTTAACTTCAATCAAGAGATTTCATCTGCAGTTCTTACTTTCTGCCACTAGATTTCCTCAATCTGATGACCAGCATCATTTAACCCACTTCCTCTGAGCCCAGCTCACCCAGGACAAGACCCACAGCTCATCGCTCTTCCTACCAGCATGCTCCTTGTCAGCACATAAGTTGATTGGTTCAAAGTGTTTTTTTTTTCCTCTCACACTCAAGCCCTGCAAAGGACTGCAAGAAAATGATATCAGGTTAAACACCTGCCTAGAATTTGGTCAAAACTTTTTTCCTACCACACAATGATTCAGATGAAAAACATATTATCCTATAAGCCACCTTTCACCATTTATTAATAATCTTGGGACCCTTTTGCTTATATGTTTGTAATGTAGTAGATGTATTTTAAGACACACCCACTGTAGGATCTTTGCTGCCCTTAACATATAAAAAGTCTACTATATTAAAAGTATTAAGACTAATGCCCCGTACACACGGTCGGACTTTGTTCGGACATTCCGACAACAAAATCCTAGGATTTTTTCCGACGGATGTTGGCTCAAACTTGTCTTGCATACACACGGTCACACAAAGTTGTCGGAAAATCCGATCGTTCTGAACGCGGTGACGTAAAACACGTATGTCGGGACTATAAACGGGGCAGTAGCCAATAGCTTTCATCTCTTTATTTATTCTGAGCATGCGTGGCACTTTGTCCGTCGGATTTGTGTACACACGATCAGAATTTCCGACAACGGATTTTGTTGTCGGAAAATTTTATCTCCTGCTCTCCAACTTTGTGTGTTGGAAAATCCGATGGAAAATGTCCGATGGAGCCCACACACGGTCGGAATTTCCGACAACACGCTCCGATCGGACATTTTCCATCGGAAAATCCGACCGTGTGTACGGGGCATTAGACATTCCTTAGAACTACCAGTTAGGTTCAAATATTCCTTGGAAGTTAAAGTATACAGTATCTCACGAAAGTGAGTATACCCCTCATATTAATGTTTTATTATATATTTTCATGTGACAACACTGAAGAAATGACACTTTGCTACAATGTAAAGTAGTGAGTGTACAGCTTGTATAACAGGGTAAATTTGCTGTCCCCTCAAAATAACTCAACACACAGCCATTAATGTCTAAACCGCTGTACACTCACTACTTTACATTGTAGCAAAGTGTCGTTTCTTCAGTGTTGTCACACGAAAAGATATAATAAAATATTTACAAAAATGTGAGGGGTGTACTCACTTTTGTAAAATACTGTAACTAAAGGCACAACTTTTTTTAAAACTTGGGTAGAGTGGAGAGGGATTAGAACACCTGTCAGTTTTTTTATTACTGTCTGTGTCCCTGTCTATGTCACCCTCTCTATTTCTCCTGTTTACCTTTATCATCAAAATGAAAGTAAAAGAAAATCCACATTTTTGGGTTGTGACTCTGGTGACAACTAGGAATTCCCTCACTTTGGAAGGATATCCTCTCACTTCCTGTTTTGGCTATGGGACAGGAAGTAAAGGGAAATCTCCCCAATGGGATACAAATGGAAAAAAAGGCTGGTTAAAGGGCTTGTAAAGGTATTTTTTTTTTTTTTTTTAAATAACAAACATGTTATACGTACCTTCACTGTGCAGCTCGTTTTGCACATAGTGGCCCCGAACCTAGTCTTCTGGGGTCCCTCGGCGGCTGTTTCAGCTCCTCCCTGCAAGGACTCAACACCTTAATGCAAGCTCCCCTGGATGGCGGTTAGTTCTTGCGGGCGCGCTCTCGTGATACAGCCGGCGGCTACAGCCGCTCACTGTATCACTCGTCCCCGCCCCCCAGCGCTCCGCGTCATTGGATGTGATTGACAGCAGCGCGAGCCAATGGCTGCGCTGCTTTCAATCCATCCACTGTAGCCAATCAACGGCCAGGCTGAATGGCGAAGAGGATGTCGGGAGCAAGCGCGGGACTTTGGAGGGGTCAGGTAAGTAAAACGGGGGGGCTGGGGGCGGCGGTATTGTCGGAAGTTTTTTCACCTTAATGCATACAATGCATTAAGGTGAAAAAACGTTTACCTTTACAACCCCTTTAAAACCCTCCCATATTCTATCCAAAATGAACAAAAAATGTTTGCTGTTAGTTCTACTTTAAATATATTAAAGGGTAAGTAAGCCATACACTGACCTGTTTTTTTCTCAAGTTTGGTCTTTTAAATATACCATTAAAAACGTTTTGTTACAGTATATTTGCTCAGTAAGTCGAAAAAAATAGGATTTTTGACTTACCGTAAAATCCGTTTCTCTGAGTTAATTGACAGACACAGCCTTCTTTATTCAGAACCATAGGGTTATATCGCCCCCTACAGGAGTAGGACACTAGGCAGACAAAAGGCTACGCCCATGGGCAGTCCTAGGTGATATACACCCCCCTCTCTGCTACAGGCCTTCAGTTATGTAACAAGCAGTATCAGAAGTATTAAAAACTCCATAGAGGGGCTGGTGCTGTGTCTGTCAATTAACTCAGAGAAAAGGATTTTACGGTAAGTCAAAAATCCTATTTTCTCTTTCGTTCATTGACAGATACAGCCTTCTTTATTCAGAACCATAGGGATGTTCCAAAGCAGTGCCAAACATGAGGGGTGGGGCAGCCAACAAAAACAAAAAAAACCCAGGCCAACCTGGAGCTCAGTGAAAACAACCTGGAGCCCACCTGACCAGCAAAAAAAACCCTTCACGAGGGAAAAACCCTCTAGACCGCAGCCTGCAGAACCTTGCAGCTAAAAGATCCGCAGATGCCAGCACATTCACTTTGTAAAATTTTGTGAAAGTGTGCACCGAAGACCAGGTAGCCGCCTTGCAAACTTGCATTATTGACAACTGATGACGGAAGGCCCAGGAGGCACTCAGCGCCCGAGTCGAGTGCGCCTTCACCGGGAAGGGAGGAACCTGACCCTTGATAGAATAGGCCTGAGTCACCGTTTGCCTGATCCATCTAGAGATGGTCGCTGAGGGAGCAGATAGCCCCTTCTTTGACCCGTCCGTGATCACAAACAGAGAGTCTGACCTTCGAAAAGACTCAGTGGCCGCCAAATACACCCTGACTGCCCGTACTACATCTAAGGTGTGCAAGGCAAATTCCCTTGGATGTTGCGGCTGGGGACATAGAGAAGGCAACACAATGTCTTCATTTAAATGGAAATCAGAGACGACCTTTGGAAGGAAAGAAGGACAAGGATGAAGCACCGCCTTGTCCTCGTGAATCACCAGGTAGGGCGTGCGACAGGATAGCGCAGCCAACTCTGACACCCTGCGAGCAGAAGTAATAGCCACCAAGAAGGCCACCTTCTGTGATAGCGTGAGCAGGGGAATTTCTCGAATATCCTCAAACGGAGGCTTCTTTAGAACCAAAAGTACAAGATTCAAGTCCCACAGTGGCAAGGGAGATAGCACCGGTGGAACCACATGTAGCACTCCCTGAATGAAGGTATGCACCAGGGAATGCGAAGCCAGGGATCGTTGGAATAAAACCGCCAAGGCCGACACCTGGCCCTTGACAGTACTCAAGGCCAAATTCTTTTCAACGCCCCTCTGAAGAAAAGTCAATATCCGAGCCACCGAAAAGGAACGTTGGTGAAACCCCACTAACTCACACCATGAAATATACACTTTCCACGTCCTATAATATACCTTCCTGGAAGAAGACTTTCTGGCTCTGAGCAGCGTTGGAATCACTGACGCAGATAAGCCCCTATCCTTCAAAACCTGGCTTTCAATAGTCAGGCCGTTAAAGCCAGCGACGGTAAGGCAGGGTGTAAGATTGGCCCTTGGGATAGCAGATCCTCCCTGAGAGGCAGCCGCCTGGGGGCATCTGCGGCCAGACGCACCAGGTCGGTGTACCAGGCCTGACGAGGCCAGTCCAGGGCCACTAGAATGACCGGAAATTCCTTCAGCCTCAATCCTGCGCAACAGCCGTGGCAGAAGCTTGAGAGGAGGAAAGGCGAAGATCAGATGATACTGGCCCCACAGAGCGACTGAGGCATCCCCCAGAGAGTCCTGAGACCTGGCCACAAACCTCTGAACCTTCCTGTTGATTCGAGATGCCATCAGATCTACCTCTGGAGATCCCCAGCATAGGCAGAGCTGTTGAAATACCTCCTGATGGAGAGACCACTCCCTTGGTCCAATACTTGACGACTGAGGTAATCCGTCTGCCAGTTTTCCGCCCCGGAATATGAACGGCGGAGATGGCTGGGAAAAAACGTTCTGCCCACTGTAGAATGCCAGCTACTTCCAGGCTGGCTAACACACTCCTCGTTCCTCCCTGGTGGTTGACATAGGCCACCGTCGTGGCATTGTCTGACTGGATCCGTATCGGGAGCGCCTGAAGCCGATCCGTCCAATGATCCAGACAGAGTCTGATCCCCCGGAGTTCCAAGATGTTGATAGGCAGCCTGGATTCCTCCAGTGTCCAGTGACCCTGAGCCGAGCTGAGGCCCAGGACTCCTCCCCACCCGGACAGACTGGCATCGGTGGTGACCACCGTCCAGTACAGTGGGAGAAAAGATTACCCCTGCCGAAGAGCCGGGGAACAAAGCCACCAGATCAGGGACCCTTTGGCTCCTTGACTCAACCGAATCTGACTGTCTAGAGACTCGGCACATTTGTCCCATTTTAACAAGATTTCCCTTTGCGGGGGTCTCGTTTGAAACTGAGCAGACGGGACCGCCTCGAACATAGACACCATCAGGCCCAGTACCCGCATGCAAGTCTGCAGGGAGACCCACCCGCTGGACAGCAGCGATCGGGCTGCCGACTGTAATTTCTGGTGTTTGTCCTGCGGAAGGAACCTGAAGGAGTCTGAACAGTGATCTCCACATCGCCCCTCAGAAGGTCGTCCAGATAGCCCAGAACAAAAATTCCCCACTGGCGCAGCAGCACCAGAACCGGGGCCAACACTTTGGTGAAGACCCGAGGAGCGGAGGCGAGACCAAAGGGTAACACCGTAAACTGATAATGCTCCTCTCCCACAGCAAAGCGGAGGAAGCGGTGCTGTGCACAAATCTGAATGTGCAGGTAGGCATCCTTGATGTCGATGGAGGCAAGAAAGTCCCCCTGATGAAAAGACGCCACCACGGAGCGAATGGACATTCTGAACTTCCGCACATAGCGGTTCAGGGCCTTGAGGTTCAGAATCGGACGTACCGTACCCTCCTTTTTGGGGATCGTAAATAGTTTTGAATAAAAGCCCTGGAAACATTCCTGACACCGGAACCAGGACAATCACCCCCCGGAGAGCCAGGCCTTGTACCGCACCCCCCGAAGGGCTAACAAGCGGTCTGGAGACAGATTGGACAGAAAAAATCTGTTTGGGGGACAATTCTGGAACTCGATCTTGTAACCAGACAGAATCACTTCGTGGACCCACTTGTCGTTTATCAGAGAGGTCCACGGGCCCGGAAACCAGCGAAGACATTCCCGCACCCGGACTGCGGGTGAGGGTGCCTCTTCATGCTGAAAGAGTCTTATCTGGGGGTCTGGTGAACCCTGCTCTCGATTTGCCCGACCAGCGCCGCTTAGAACCTCCCGAGGGGGGCTTGAAAGACTTCGAGCCTTTGTCAGTGGACCCTGAGGGATGAAAAAACTTTCTGTGGGCTGAGAAGGAAGGGCCACGCTTGCACTTGGCTCCTTCCCTTTCTTTGTTACTGTGGAAGAAAAGTACTCTTCCCCCTGTGACATTCTTAATGATATCATCCAGAGTGGCCCCGAATAAATGATCGCCTTGAAAAGGCAGATCAGCTAGGGCCTTCTTTGAGGCCTGGTCCACAGTCCAACACTTCAGCCACAATACCTGTCGAAGCCCTACTGCTGAAACAGATAGCTTAGAAAATAAGGGAGCTGCGTCCAAAGAGGCATCGCAGAAAAACTGCAACCCCTGGACCAGTTGATCCGCTACTTCCGTGAAGGCAGGTGGAAACTGGTCCCCTTCCAGGTCACGGCGCAACAGCTTCGCCCACTCTGTCAGCGTTTGCGACACCAGAGCAATAGCCAAAATTGACCAAAGCGCCAAACCCGCAATAGAGAACATAGTGCGGCTCAGAGACTCTGCCTTCCTGTCAGCCGGGTCTTTAAAGGCCGGGGAGTCCTCAACAAGAATCATAGTGGTTTTGTTCAACCAGAAAATCGGGGGATCCACCACAGGCGGAGTTGTTCATTTTTTGAGCAGACTTTCCTCAAAGGGATAACGCACAGCGAAACATTTTGGGATCACAAAGGGGCGTTTTTGACCCTCCCAATCTTTATAGACAAACTTGTCAAAAAAGGAGGGATAAGGGAACACTTTTGCCACGCGAGGTGGCTTGTGAGTGCCAAAGGGGACGGGCAACTCCACCACAGCCGTGGCTGCATCCTCCATTATTAAAGTTTCCGGCACAGAAGCAATCAGTGCATCCACCAGCGCCTTCTCGTGTGCAGCCACTGGGGCCGAGGAATCATCCTCACTGTCCGAAAGATCTAAGAGCGCGGCCGCAGACCCCGCAGAGTGGGCCCTGTCCACGGCAGCCGAATCAGTTTCAGGATCTGACAAGACAGATGAAGCAGGGGAAGGCAGGGGACGCTTCCTGCTATTCCGCCACCAAAGAGCCACCTCCACCCAGGACACAAAGGACTCCAGGGCCGCCGTCAGTGTGTCAACGGATGACTGGGACCCAGAGGGACCTGCAACCTCTGACAGGGGGTCAGGCGGGGAAACATGCTCCTGAGACTCCATAGGAGAGAAAAAGGAGAGCCCCACACCAAGTGTGACCACTACAATGGGACACCCCCCACACCGGTAGTGGTACTGAACCACCAAGACACCCCACAGCCTGCAGCAGGGAGAGGAGGGATCCCCCAGACTCACCACCCCACTGACGCAGCGCTTGCTGTCTCAGATGTCGACCCGCACACACGTGGCATCCAAGGGAGAAGAAAGCACAGGAGTCAGTGCCGGGTTAAAAAGAGGGGCTTCCGTCTGCAAAAAAAGGCGTCCTGGGCTACACAGTAATGGCCACCATTGCCTGAGCCAAAAATCTACCATATCATGGCTGTCGAGCTACACAAACATGTCTGCCAGCCATAGGAAGTCATCAGGCACTAGGGAAAAGGACGCCGGCTACGGCAAAATGGCCGCCGGCCATAGGAAGTTCTCAGGCACTAGGGAAGAGGACGCCGGCTACGGCAAAATGGCCGCAGGCCGTTCTGCACGTGTCTACCACAGATGCAGGAGAACCCTGTAGCCTCCTAGGATGAGAGCCAGAGAGAGAGGATCCGAGGACCCAGTGCCTCCCCCCGGTAAGCACAGCACCTAGGCAGTACACACCCCCAGCCCACCAGTATTCAGCCCCGTCCCCCAGGACCCACCACAGGCACACTACCTCATATGGAGGGGAAGAGGGGGGTTACCAAGGTACCTCCAGGGCTAGGAAAAGAGGGTGCAGGGATAGAGGGGACCCGCAGGACCAACTAACCCAGGGAGGGGCCCGCGTCCACCACAAAAAAAACTCTAAGGGGAGAGAGGGACCTTTACTCACCATAACAGAACCAAGCGGGCATCACTCTAGACAGAACCTCCTCGCCACCGAAGTGGGGGGGCTGTCGGCAATGAGGGACGCTGCGACTCGAGCCGAGACCCAGTCATATGTGACCTTGCAAGACGTTTAACTCGCAGGGCCAGCCCCTGTCCAGTGGGCCTATGTCGCGGCTGACCTAGAGCGTAGCTGCGGTCTGCACGCGCTCGCTGGCCAGACTGGGGTGACCACTGGATCGAATGTCCAGCAGTTGATTGTAGATTTTACTGGAAAAATCCAGGAGAATAAATAAATAAATAGAAATTGCCAGGACAAGAGATCCCAACAGGGAACTAGGTCCTTATTCCTAACTAGGCAGAAAAAAACTGAAGGCCTGTAGCAGAGAGGGGGGTGTAAATCACCTAGGACTGCCCATGGGCGTAGCAAAGTCTTTTGTCTGCCTAGTGTCCTACTCCTGTAGGGGGCGATATAACCCTATGGTTCTGAATAAAGAAGGCTGTGTCTGTCAATGAACAAAAGAGAAATACCATTTGATCATGTCAGAAATTCAGAGTTGTCCTGTGCACACCTATTGTGTTATCTCAAGAAGTTCACCAAGTTATCCTGCATTAAAAAACATTAATTCCCTATACTGTGGAGATTAGAGAAAATGGGCGTGATTCAGTAGTTTACCAAATAAACAGCTGGGCAGGGTTGACATCCCACAAAAAAGACACTACACAACAAAAAATTAGGAGCGGAGTACATTTTTGGCACATCAATGGGTATTTTTCTGCATGATTTTTAAAGACAGGAGATGTGCATAAAAAGTATTACATATACTATGTTAGTTTTGTTTTTTATTTGCCCTGACATACATTTTAAGAAGAGCTAGAATGGGTAAGGTAAGTTATAGCCTCTGTCTGATGCAACATATAGAAGTAAGGGTAAATCTATTCAAAAAGGACAACAGACAGCAAAAAAATATTTTTATAAAGTGTAGTAGGGACCAAAGCAGGGGAGGACTAGCTTGGGGGTGAGGGGAGTATTTGCCCTCCAGGCCAGTACTACTGGATGGTTGCTCAGAGTGGGGATACTTCACCAATCAGACATTGATCAGAGTGGAATATGCAGTCAGTGATTTACCTTTTTGTGTGGCACTGAGATATCATGAAACTGAATGCCTGGAGCTGCAAAGGAGCTGATAGTGAAAGATGTGATGGTGTGGCACTGTTCAATCCGACTACATGGCATACTTTGCATGGTATGCTTTATAAGCCTAGAGCTGGTTGGCCAGACTGCTGGTTGGAAGCTAAACAGTGGGGACCTTGAGTGGAGAGTGAACAAGTCTTGCTTTTTGACTGCTGGTGATTGCTGGGTTGCATTTTTAAGTTCTCTTTGGGGCTGTTCCTTGTAGCTTTTTAACACCTTTTTTTCTGACACTTTTTAAACAGCTTTTTTTTCTTTCCTTCCTTCAGACTATTAATTAAGGGGAGTGGTTAATTGCTCACAGGTGCTTGAGGCCTATATAACCTTGTGTAGAACTCATTGTGAGCCTGCTCATTTTTGAGTTTGCTGGAACTCTGTCCAAGCGGAACTGGTCTAAGTGGTGAGTTAAAAACCAGAGTTGAAAACAGGAGGTTATAACAGGGGTCATAGTACCTGTGTAGTGTGAGTACCTGAGTGTTGTCTGAGTAGTGTGTGGATCATTAGTACTTGTGTATTGTGTACTGTATACTTGTGTATTGTGAGTGGTCTGAGAGTGCACATAGTTCTGCAAGTACACGTAGCTCTGCAAGTGGTCTCTGAGTGCACATAGTTCTTCGAGTGTTCTGCGAGTGCACATAGTTCTACGAGTGCACATAGTTCCGCAAGTGTCCTGCGAGTGCATGTAGTTCTGCGAGTGGTCTGCGAGTGCATGTAGTTCTGCGAGTGCACGTAGTTCTGCCAGTGCATGTAGTTCCGCGAGTGTTCTGCGAGTGCACGTAGTTCTGCGAGTGGTCTGCAAGTGCACATAGTTCTGCGAGTGCACTTAGTTCTGCGAGTGTTCTGCAAATGCACGCAGTTCTGCGAGTGCACGTAGTTCTGCGAGTGATCTGCGAATGCACGTAGTTCTGCGAGTGCACGTGTATTGTCTTGTTGAGTACCTGTGTATTGTCTTGAGTATTAGTGTCAGGAAATTAGTTGTTAGGTAATTTGGACAGGGTATAATCCCCAATCCTCATTAAATTTAATAGTTACGATGCCCGGCGGGTGTGGAGAGGCAACTCTTTGTACATCTTGCGGCCTGTATGCATTCCTTGATCATCCGATCGAGGGTGAATACTGCTGTGCAAAATGTAAGCGCATTGTTTCCCTGGAAGCCCAGGTTCTGAATCTGGGGAAGCAACTGTCAGCACTGAGAAGTCCCTCCATACTAAAGGAGAGCCAGAAACGTACACGGCAGGTGCCATCAGGGGCCAGCACAGAGGCCGGTGGAGACAAAGAGGTGCAGGCACTAGCAAAGAGTAGATGGGTGACAGTCAGGAAGGGTAGAGGGGGAAGTGCCAGGGAGGCCAATCCAGGGCTGGAGCATCCATTGAGTGACATTGGTGAAACCAGTCAGGGACCAGCACTGCTGGAGCTGAGGGACTCTCCTAGCTGCCAGGGGAAGAACTCCTCCAGTGAGAGTAGGTGGAAAGCGAAGGGAAAGGAAAGACAGATTCTGGTGGTAGGGGACTCAATTCTTAGAAGGATAGAGAGACCAATCTGTAACAAAGACCTGAAGCGCCGAACAGTATGTTGTCTACCGGGCGCTCGGGTTCGGCACATCACGGATCTGGTGGACAGATTACTGGGAGGGGCTGGGGAAGACCCAGCTGTCATGGTCCACGTTGGCACCAATGACAAAGTCAGAGGTAGATGGAGTGTCCTAAAGAACGATTTTAGGGACTTAGGAGCTAAATTGAGGAAAAGGACCTACAAGGTAGTATTCTCAGGAATATCGAGCCACACCAGAAAGGCAGGGGGAGATTAGGGAAGTAAACAAGTGGCTGAAGAGCTGGTGTAGTAAGGAGGGGTTTGGGTTCCTGGAGGACTGGGCCGACTTCTCAGTCGATAACAGTACTATAGAAGGGACAGACTGCACCTAAATGAGGAGGGTGCAGATCAGCTGGGAATGAAGATGGCCAAAAAGTTAGAGGGGTTTTTAAATTAGGTGATGGGGGGAGGGTCCAGACATAGAGGTCAGCGCGGAACATATTCCAGAGGGTAATATTGGGGGCATTAGTGGTAGGTTGACCAAAGCACATAATTCCAAGGTAAGTACAGTAGCAAGTCCTAGTTGCAATCTCAGAACACCCAATAAGAGGATAATATGCGACTGGTCTTAACTACGTGGCATGTTCACCAATGCCAGGAGCCTGGTGGACAAGATGGGTGAACTAGAGATACTGTTGTACGAGGAGGATTTGGATTCTGTGGGAATTTCAAAGACCTGGTTCAACAGCTCTCATAATTGGCAGGCAAACATTCAAGGGTATACCCTTTATCGCAAGGATAGAGAGGGTAAAAAAGGGGGAGAGGTATGCCTATATATCAAGAATGATGTACAAGTGAGAGATGACATCACTAAGGGAGCTAGGGAGGAGGTGGAATCCTTATGGGTAGAGCTCCAAAGGGATCAAGCTAAGGGGAAAATAATACTGGAAGTATGCTATAGGCCCCCTAACCTGAGGGAGGAAGGGGAGACAGAGTTCCTATCACAATTTGGATTAGCAACAAGGATGGCAAGTGTTATCATAATGGGGGATTTTAATTATCCAGACATAGACTGGGTGGAGGGAACCGCGCATTAATCTAAGGCTCGCCAGTTCCTAAATGTCTTGCAGGACAATTTTATTGGTCAGATGGTAGACGCACCAACTAGAAATAAAGCATTACAAGATCTACTGATTACCAACAATACAGACCTGATCACGGATGTAAAAATACGAGGCAATTTAGGTAACAGCGATCACAGGTCAGTTTGCTTCAGTATAAATCACAAAAATAGGAAACATAAGGAAACATAAGGGGAAGACAAAGACATTGAATTTCAAAACAGCCAACTTCCCTAAACTACGAACCTTGCTAGAAGGCATAAATTGGGGTAAAATATGAGGAACAAAGAACACGGAGGAGAGATGGGTTTGCTTTCAGAGCATATTAGATAAGGGCATTAGCCAATGCATTACATTGGGTAATACATTTAAAAGAGCGAACTCCAATGTAAAAATGCATATAAAAGCAAAGGAGAAGGCCTTCAAAAAATACAAGGTTGCAGGATCATCATCGGCATTCAGACTTTATAAAGAGTGCAACAAGAAATGTAAGGGTGCAATAAGGACGGCTAAGATAGAACATGAAAGACATAGCGGAGGAGAGCAAAAAAATCCCAAGAAATTCCTAAAGTTTGTAAACAGTAAAAAAGGGAGGACAGACCATTTTAGCCCCATAAAGAATGAGGAAAGACATCTGGTTACAAAGGATGGGGAGATGGCGAAGGTATTGAATTTATTCTTCTTCTCAGTCTTCACAAGTGAATCGGGGGGCTTTAGTAACCAAAACTGCAGTGTTTATCCTCATGACACATCACAGGAAGCACCTCCTCAGAGGACAGAATTAAAATTAGACTTGGGAAATTTAACCTTAATAAATCACCGGGACCAGATGGCTTGCACCCGAGGTACTTAGGGAACTCAGTCAAGTAATTGCCAGACCATTGTTCCTAATTTTTACTGACAGTCTACTGACTGGAATGGTACCAGCTGATTGGAGAAAAGCTAATGTAGCACCAATATTTAAAAAGGGCCCAAAATACATCCCTGGGAATTACAGACCAGTCAGCCTAACATCAATAGTATGTAAACTCTTGGAGGGGATGATAAGGGACTATATACAAGATTTTAGTAATGAGAATGGTATCATTAGCAGTAATCATCATGGATTCATGAAGAATCGTTCTTGCCAAACCAATCTATTAACCTTCTATGAGGAAGTGAGTTGCCATCTAGATAAAGGAAGGCACGTAGACGTGGTATATCTGGATTTTGCAAAAGCATTTGACACAGTTGCCTATTAACGTTTACTGTACAAAATAAGGTCTGTTGGCATGGACCATAGGGTGAGTACATGGATTGAAAACTGGCTACAAGGGCGAGTTCAGAGGGTGGTGATAGATGGGAAGTACTCGGAATGGTCAAGGGTGAGTAGTGGGTTCTGTGCTGGGACCAATCCTATTTAATTTGTTCATAAATGACCTGGAGGATGGGGTAAACAGTTCAATTTCTGTATTTGTGGATGTTACTAAGCTAAGCTAAACTAAGCTAACTTCTCCGCAGGATGTGGAAAGCTTGCAAAAAGATCTGAACAAATTAATGGGTTGGGCAACTACATGACAAATGAGATTCAATGTAGAAAAATGTAAAATAATGCATTTGGGTGGCAAAAATATGAATGCAATCTATACACTGGGGGGAGAACCTCTGGGGGAATTTAGGATGGAAAAAGACCTGGGGGTCCTAGTAGATGATAGGTTCAGCAATGGCATGCAATGCCAAGCTGCTGCTAACAAAGCAAACAGAATATTGGCATGCATTAAAAAGGGGATCAACTCCAGAGATAAAACGATAATTCTCCTGCTCTACAAGACTCCGGCCGCACCTAGAGTATGCTGTCCAGTTCTGGCCACCAGTCCTCAGGAAGGATGTACTGAAAATGGAGCAAGTACAAAGAAGGGTAACAAAGCTAATAATGGGTCTGGAGGATATTAGTTATGAGGAAAGGTTGCGAGCACTAGGTTTGTGCAATCCGTTTCGTAACGAAACAAAATTTGGCCGAATTTTGCATTTTTCGGACATTCGAATGCATCCGAATGTCCGAATAAAGAAATAACGAATTTCAACGAATACGAAAGAAATTATAGTGGATATAACGAATGAATTCGACATGATTCAGTCATTCGTTAAAGGTCTAATGAAACAAAAGGTCAACTCAAAGTAAATCTTACAGTCCAATCAGCTGATTAATTTTGTGCTGGTGGTTGGATTACTGGCAAAGTGCATTCCTGAGAAGTGAGTGAGAAGGATGTTGTATTGTATTTGAGCAGAGGAGAAGAGATATTGTCATTGTGTGTGTTAAAAGATTCAATAAACAAACGACTTTCCAAATTACAAATCATTATCATGAGTATATATACATACATAAATATTGAATTTCAATTAATACAAACGGAATTATAGCGTATATAACAAATGAATTTGAAATGATTCGAGATTCGGTATAATAAATATCGGCACTTTACGAATAATAACCAATTATCCGAAAATGTATTAACATAATATAACGAATATAACAGAACGAAATTATGTATTTTACGAATGACAACGAACCGAAACGAAACAAATTTTTCCATTGTGCACAAGTCTAGCGAGCACTGAACTTATTCTCTCTGGAGAATAAGAGAGGGGATATAATTTCAATATACAAATACCATACTGGTGACCCCACAATAGGGATAAAACTTTTTCAAGGGAGTTTAACAAGACTTGAGGCCACTCATTAAAATTAGAAGAAAAGAGGTTTAACCTTAACCACTTCAATATCAGGCACTTATGCACCTTCCCGCCCAGACCAATTTTCAGCTTTCAGCGCTCTCACACTTTGAATGATAATTACTCAGTCATGCTACACTGTATCCAAACAAAATGTTTATCATTTTCTTCTCACAAACAGAGCTTTCTTTTGGTGGTATTTAATCACCACTGGGTTTTTTATTTTTTGCAATATAAGCAAAAAAACTGAAAATTTTGAAAAAAACATACTTTTTTTAGTTTCTATTGTAAAATTTTGCAAATAAGTCATTTTTCTTCATAAATTTGTGCCAAAATTTATACTGCTACATATCTTTGGTAAAAAAAACCCAAATTAGTGTATATTATTTGGTCTTTGTGAGAGTTATAGAGCAGGGATCCTCAAACTACGGCCCTCCAGCTGTTACGGAACTACACATCCCATGAGGCATTGTAAAACACTGAGATTCACAGACATGACTAGGTATGATGGGAATTGTAGTTCCTGAACAACTGGAGGGCCGTAGTTTGAAGACCCCTGTTATAGAGTCTACAAACTATGGTGCCAATCACTGAAAATTGATCACACCTGATGTACTATCTCACCTGAAGGCCTATCTCATTTCTTGAGACACTAACAAGCCAGGAAAGTACAAATACCCCCCAAATGACCCCTTTTTGGAAAGTAGACAGTCCAATGTATTTTCTTTTTTTTTTTATCCAGAAAAATATTTTATTGAGAAAAACATGTAAAAACATACACATACCAACTTCACAGTTGCATTCAGTAATACATGTTTCCACTAGTCATTTCACATTTGTATGCACTACGGGCTGCACCCCTTTTTGGAAAGTAGACAGTCCAATGTATTTTCTTTTTTTTTTTATCCAGAAAAATATTTTATTGAGAAAAACATGTAAAGACATACACATACCAACTTCACAGTTCCATTCAGTAATACATGTTTCCACTAGTCATTTCACATTTGTATGCCCTACGGGCTGCATTATTTAACCAGCATGTCCTAAGTCACCAACTTAAACAAATAATGTCAGTCTATTTATTACACCGGCATATTATAAACCAATTGAGAACTCCAACCTTGTCATAAGCAAAGGAGATAATTAAACCACATAAGGAACCATACCTAGTAAAGGAGGCCTAAACTATCTGACATTTAAGGCCTCATGTCCCCAACCCCAGCAGTCTGCCCACGACCAAATCCACCGGGGCAAGCCCCGGAACATTCAGCCATGGTCCCCAGAGTTTCTCAAACTTCTGCGGGCAGCCTCTATGTTGGTAAATTACTTTGTCTTTTCTTAACATTTCCCCAACAGCGTTAATCCATTCTTTAAGAGCAGGAGGCTCTTCTGAAATCCAGTGTTTCATGATTAGTTTACGTGCCAAGAATACAGTTTTAGTAACTGCCACTTTAGTATATTCCTCCCACCCCAGCTCGTCTAACACATTGAGCAGATAGTGCTTGGGATCTGTGGGCAACTTGACCTGAAATACCCCATTGACAGTGTCCACCACCCCTTTCCAATAGGGGTGAAGCTTTGGGCACCTCCATAGCAAGTGAATCAGGTCTCCATGTTCCCTTTTGCATCTAGTACAAAGTGGAGTGGGTCGAAGACCCATAGCATATAATCTGTGAGGGGTATAATAAACTCGTAATATGATATACAGTTGTGTCAGTCTTTGTGTAACATTTAGGGAGCATATGGGCACAGCCTGCAACACCTCTTTCCACTGATCCCCATCCAACGGGCCAACATCTCTCTCCCACTTGGCAAGCATTCCCAAAGGATGTTTATTTAGAAAGTTTTGTAGTAACATACTATAACACTGTGAAATAAACCCTTTAGTATTATTGGCTCCTGCAATCACATTAAACAGAGGTGTAGGTGAAGATACCCAATCCGTAGATTTACTCTGCGCCACCACTGCATGTTTCAGTTGCATGTAGTAAAACCGCATAGACTGTGGTAGCGCAAATAACCTCTGTAAGGTCTCAAATGTATGTAGTTTCCCGTGTTGGAAAATCTGCCTAATATACAGCACCCCATATCTCCTCCATATCGCCAAATTCTGCATCTTGGCTAACTCTGGGTACGTGTCATTGAACCATATTGGGCTGTAGTCTGTGAAACCCGTCACCCCCTGCATATATTTAGTCTTGCACCATATTTTTTGGATTTAGTCATAGGTCGGGTACTTCTTATTGGATTTGCCAAAGTCCATTGCCTCCAGGGCTGTCGGAACCGAATCTTTTTTAACTGTATGTAACATTACCAGTTCTGAGGAGCTACGTATAGGCCTCTCATTCTCTGCGACGGTGTGCATTGTACCTATCAGTTGCTGCAGCTGCGCAGCTATATAATAGAGCCAGGGATTGGGAAGGGCGAGCCCTCCCTCGTCCTTAGGGCGCTGGAGGTGCTCCAGTTTGATCCTTGGAGAGCGCCCTCTCCAAATAAGTAGTCTGAACAGGGAGTTAATAATCCTAAAAGTCTTAAGGGTCACTACCATGGGTGTGTTATGAAGTACATATAACAGTTGGGGCATAAGAATCATTTTAATCAAATTCACCCTGCCTGTTACCGACAGACAGAGTGAATTCCATGTTTTAATCCTTTCTCTAAATTTTCGTAACAATGGGGATATGTTTAATTTACCATATTCTCTGATTCTAGGCGTCACCTGAATACCGTCACCTGAATAAGTATCTGAACGAGGTGGTTAGAGGTACTACACTGTTGTTGGGAGGAGTGCTCCCTTCATCAATAAGCATCAAAGAGGATTTGGTCCAGCTGATCTGGAGTCCTGAGTATCGTCCAAACTCCACTATGGTTGACATAGCTTCATTGAGAGATTTGTCTACGTCACCAAGCAGGATCATGGTATCGTCAGCATATAACATCAATTTCTCCTGCTTGTCTCTGTATCGAAATCCGACAATATTAGGATTGGCTCTTACTTTAATGGCTAGGGGTTCTATGGCTAGCGCAAAAAGCAGGGGTGACAGAGGGCACCCCTGCCTCGTGCCTCTCCCCAAATTGAAAGTGTGTGACATAGCCCCCGATGCCCTAATGGCAGCCTGCGGGCTGTAATATAGCAGACGCACCCATGAGATGAAGACATCACCAAATCCGAAGCGCCCAAGAACTCCCCACAGGTATTCCCACTCCACGCTATCGAAAGCCTTCATAGCGTCCAGTGAGAGTAGAGCCCTCTGTCCCACATTATCCGCCTCAGATTGCATATTCAGGTAGAGCCGTCTTAAGTTTACTGCCGTAGACTTATTAGGCATGAACCCTGCCTGATCAGGGTGTATGATGGCCGTGATGGCTCCATTCAACCTCATCGCAAGTACCTTAGCTAGAAGCTTAATATCACTTTGCAAAAGAGATATGGGCCTATATGAACGGGATCTGTCGGGTCCTTTCCGGGCTTCAGTATGAGTACTATGTTGGCTATGGTCATAGAGGGGGGGAAACGTCTATTTTCCCTGGAAGCATTGAAAACCATTAGTAACTTTGGTAAAAGAATGTCAGCGTATTGCTTATAGACCTCTATGGGTATCCCATCTGCCCCAGGGGCCTTGCAGTTGGGGAATGCTGCTAGTGCGGTTTGTAATTCGTCCAAGGTAAGAGGAGCATCCAGATCCTCTTTTTGGCTCTTTGTAAGTTGTGGAAAGTCAATGTCCCGAAAATAATCTGCCAATTCCTCCGAGGTATATTGCCCCGTTGGAAGATACAGATTCTCATAAAACTTGGCCAGTTCCATCAGTATAAGGTCAGGGGAGCTCACCAGCCCACCCTCAGATGTTTTAATGGCTCCTATTACAGGGGAGCGTTGTTGAGAGGTAGCTATCCTAGCCAGAAGGCGCCCAGTACTTTCTCCCTCCTCATAAAACGCCAACCTGGAGAAGAACAGCTTTTTCTCCGCCGTGGAGAATAGCAACCGCTCATATGCAGATTGAGCTGACTGCCATGCCTCCCTAGCAGAGTCTGTCGGTGTGTGTACATATGTCTCCTACAGTGCCACTACCTGCCTCTCAAGTTCCTCCTTGTGTTCTGAGGAGTTCTTATTTACTCTACCTATCTCTGAAATGAGTAGGCCTCTCAAATAGGCCTTAAAAACGTCCCAATGTTCCATTGGGGACTGCAGGAATTCCCTATCATTCAGAAACTCTCCCATGCTCTGCTCCATCTCACTGTGTGATAAGAATAATTTTAGCCAGAAGGCATTAAATTTCCATGGGGTTCTAGGTAGCCCGGACTTTGGCGATATGATCAGGTTAATCACTAAATGTGAATGATCTGAGACACTATGAGGCTTATATATCACTTCCGAGACGGATGGGAGCACGGCCAGGTTACCCACAGCTAAATCAATTCTGGTCAATGTCCCATGAGTCTTGGAAAAACAGGAGAATTGTTTTTCACCCAGGTGTCTGTGCCTCCATATGTCCACCCATCCAACTTCATTGAGCAGTCTAAGCAATGGGGAGTCCCTCGGCGTGACAGAGACCCCAAAGCTAGGGTGCCTGTCCGCAGAAGGACTCAACCAGCAATTAAAGTCCCCCACAATCAGCAACGGCAGATCCGGCCGACTCTCAAGATAAGTCAGCAGTAACCTGAGTACCGCTGCCGTAAACGGCGGGGGCACATACACACATGCCAGTATACAGTTCAGCATTCCAATCCTACAATGCAAAAAAACATATCTACATTCAGTATCTATGCATATATCAAATTCTTGAAAAACTACAGAGCCATGTATCATTACACTCACACCCCTTGAATATGAGGTGTGGGTGGAGTGATATGCTTTCCCAACCCAGGCATACTTAAGGCAACATTTAGTTTCAGCTGTTAAATGGGTCTCCTGCATGCACAAAATCATAGGGTGATATTTTTTCAAACATGTGGAGATCATCATTCGCTTAAGAGGGGAACCTAAGCCTCTAAAGTTCCATGAAATTATTGGCAGTTCAGCCATTGGGCAAATCGTTGCATGGTCTTGAGGAGCAAGGTAGTACAGGGTTCACAACCCCAAAGTTCCTGAACTCATCTACTTCTGTTGGGCAAAGTGGTATTGGGGAATCCTCTCCCCAGAGATGTGGTGTGTCTTTGGACAGCTCATTCCGCTTCCGGTCAGAGAGAACAAACCTAGATCGCAAGACAGTGACATCGGTAATAAATAGTGGTAATAATCCAGCAAAGGATTCTTTGGCAGTGTATTTCTTGGTATAAGCAAAAAACGTAGAAACAAAAACCAAAAAACCAGGCTGCCAACAGGACACGCCCATACAAATAAAGTTGAAACCAAAGCCAACATGGCTTGCTCGCTTTATCTCTCACGTAGAAAGAACGCATTTTCTCTTGCATACTTCACAAGATAGCTCACTGTTCGTGTAACGATATCAAGGTTCCCAGCAGCATAAAGCAAAAACATTCCCCAAAGTAAAAAAGTGTAGGTAATAACAAACTGCAGGATCCAAATGGGAATATCAGCACCATCCTAAGGGGGGAGAAGTAAGCTATTGACAGTTCCACTGTAATGCAGTATGGTGGGGTTCCAGAAGATTTCAGTATTTATGCGTGTCAGGCAAGTCTGTCCTCATCCTCTCTGTCTTGTTGTCTTAAGGCCTGTTAATTATGGTAGCTGCATCTTGGGCTGATTCGAAGAAATGAGCCTGTCTGTCAGCGGTGACTCTCAGCTTAGCCGGGTACAGCATGGCATATGGAAGCTGCAGAGCCCGTAAGCGTCTTTTCACATCTGAGAACTTGGCCCTGCGTTTTTGTACCTCTGCGGAAAAGTCAGGGTAGAACAACACTCTGACCCCGTTCACCTGGACATTAGCCTTTTCTCTTGCATTCCTCAAAACCGCTTCTCTGTCTCTGTAATGCATAAGCCGGGCAAGGATGGGTATGGGGGGGGCTCCCAGTTGTGGCAGGCGACCTGGAGTTCGGTGCGCCCTCTCTACTGCGAAGAACGGGGAAAAGGCTTCTCTTCCAAATATCTCTTCCAAATATCTCAACCAGCGTCTCTACAAACGTGGTGGAATCTCTTCCCTCCGTTTTCTCTGGCAGGCCTACAATGCGTATATTGTTACGTCTTAAACGATTTTCCATATCATCCGCTCTGTTGTTGGTATCTTTAGCAAGTTGATAGGCCGCATGTGCCTCACGAGCCACTGGCGGGAGTTTGTCTTCAATATCGCTTACTCTGCTTTCCACTGCAGTCGTACGCTCTCTAATTTTCTGCAAGTCCTGTCTCAACAAGGATACATCCTCTCTCAGCCCTCCAAATTGTTCTTTGAGAGTGTTCACAGAAGCTGTGCAGACATGCACAGCTTTAAGTATGTCAGCTAGAGTTGGCTGCTCACTCACTGTCTGTGTCTGTGTAGAGAGGAGGGGGCCGCTCTGCTGCATCATCCACCTTTCCCTGCATGTCAGTGTATAATGTGTCCAGCTCTCCCATCTCATGTGCCTCTGCCTGGGACAATGTAGCAGACCCCCCTGCTTCTTGCGCCCTGAGCCCCCCCAGCTTTTGGGCATAATACACCATGTCTCTCGGGTATTCCTTACCCTGTAACTTCTGTGCCTTCTTGCTAGCCGCATCTTTGTACTTTTCATTGCCCCTCGGTGTGCGCTGTGCCAGGGCCGCGGCGGCGCCATCTTGGATTTTCTTTGCTTTCCCTCTTGTGCACAGGGCCGGTGGATGGTCCAGGAGGGTGAGCGGGTCGGTAGCCAGCTGGAACGCCGTTTTTTTTCACCGGATCGCTGCTGGGAAAGGATCAGTATAATTTGCTGAAGTGGAGCTGTGAGAAACACTTCCTCTCACATGCCGGTCCTGGCCACGCCCCCCAATGTATTTTCTAAGAGGCATGGTGAGTTTTTTGAAGTTCCCAATTCTTGGGAAAATTAAGATTTTTTTTTTTTTTTTTACACAAACTGGTCATATTAACAGGTTATTTCTCTCACACAGCATATGCATAATTGCAACTACACCCCAAAATACATTCTGCTAACACATAGCATGTACATAGCAAAAATGACACCCCAAAATGCATTCCTCTACTCCTCCTGAGTATGGCAATACCACATGTGTGAGACTTTTACACAGCCTGGCCACATACAAAGGCCCAACATTGAAGTAGCACTTTCATGCGTTTTACAAGCATAAATTGCACATATCCTTTCTCAACCACCTATTACATTTTTGAAGGCCCTGGAGCACCAGAACAATGGAATTATCCACAAAATGAACCCATTTTCGAAAGCACACACCCCAACGTATAATCTGTGAGGCATAATGAGTCTTTTGAACAGTTCATTTTTTTCCAGAAAGTTTTGAAAAAGTGGAAAAAAAATGAAAATGCATTTTTTTTTACACAAAGTTGTCCATTAATAAGATATTTCTAACACATAGCATGAATGTAGTAAAAATGACACCCCAAAATGCATTGCTATACTCCTCCTGAGTATGGCGATACCACATGTGTGAGACTTTTACACAGCCTGGGCACATACAAAGGCCCAACATTGAAGTAGTACTTTCATGCGTTTTACAAGCATAAATTGCACATATCCTTTCTCAACCACCTATTACATTTTTGAAGGCCCTGGAGCACCAGGACAATGGAATTATTAACAAAATGACCCCATTTTGGAAAGCACACACTCCAACGTATAATCTATGAGGCATAATGAGTCTTTTGAATGGTTCATTTTTTTCCAGAAGTTTTTGGAAAATGTGGAAAAAAATAAAAATGCATATTTTTTACACAAAGTTGTCCCTTTATAAGATATTTATAACGCATAGCATGTACATAGCAAAAATGACACCCCAAAATACACTCTGCTACTCCTCCTGAGTATGGCGATACCACATGTTTGAGACTTTTACACAGCCTGGCCACATACAGAGGCCCAAAATCCAAGTAGCACCTCCAGTGCTACCTCTACCTCCAGTAGATGGCCAAAAGTTCAGTCCAAGTGGCAGGCAAAAACATGGTCGATTAACAGGCCAAGGTCGGTGCACGTGGAAATTAGAAACGTGGTTTAAATCGGCAGGCAGAGGCATTGTCGGTAAACAGGCTGAGGTTGGTGCACGTGGAAGTCAGAAATGTGATTTAAATCGGCAATCAAAGACTTCGTCTGTAAACAGGCCAGGGTCAGTTAATCAACATGGTAGCAGGCAAATGGGAAAATGACAATCTGGTAATAATAAAGGGATCTAATATTGGATGGATTTTTGGTAATTTTTGAAGCAATCTCCGATGCACAGGCCAGGTTGGGAGGGACATTGGGGACAATAATAGCTGGAATCTCTTCTTACTCCTCTGCTGCATACACAGCATTTCTTTTGACGTCTTCTTCCAGATTCTGTGGGGGGAATGCTATAGGGAAAGTGTTGCTCGTGAAGTTGACTCACATTATCAGAGCGAATGCTTCCTGGGGCGGGACCTTGTTGGTAAATGAGGGCAGTGACAATATCTTCAATATACTTGAGGTAGGTGATTTGTTGGTTTTCAGTTGCTTTTTGGTAGCAAACAAATTAAAAAGGGCCATGTGAAATAGGTGAAATGCAACTTTCTTGTACCAGTAACGGGACTTTCTGGTTGATAAATAGGGCTGTAACATCTGATCGTTTAAATCCACCCCCCATATACATATTGTAGGTGTGGACACATTCGGGCTTTACAATGGGGCTGCGTCTTCTTTGGATCTCCACCACTGTGTCATTGTGGTTGGTAGAGAGGATGTGGACATCTTTCTTGTCCCTCCACTTCATGGCCAACAACTCCTCGTTCCTCATGAATGCCGATTCTCCGTTTTGCAATTTTTTTTGTCAACAGATTTTGTGGGAATCCCTTACGTTTTTTTTTTAAGGTACCACAGGCTAGGGTTTTTTTGACTGTAAAGATGACGAAAAAGGGGCAGGCTGGTATAATAGTCGTCGACATATAAATGGTATCCTTTTTCAAACAGGGGGTATGCCAGCTCCCAGACAATTTTCCCACTGGTTCCAATATATGTGGGGCAGTCACGGGGCTGGAGCTGGGAGTCTTTGCCTTCGTAGATCTGGAATGTGAAGACGTATCCAGTGGCTCGATCACATAATTTATTTAATTTCAGCCCATACCTGGCTCTCTTGTTTGGTATATACTGCTTGAAGTGCAGTCGGCCAGTGAAATGTATGAGGGACTCGTCCACACAAATTTTTTGGTCTGGGATGAAAACTTCTCTAAATCGCTGGGAAAAGGAATTGATTAGGGGGCGTATCTTGTACAATTTGTCATGGTTGGGATGATCTCGGGGAATTGTGAATTGTCATTGAAGTGGAGAAAACGCATAATCATGTCGTATCTTGTCCTGGACATGACAACAGAATATATGGGCATGTGTTGGATGGGGTAGGTGGACCAATATGCATGGACTTCGTTCTTTTTTGTAAGCCCCATATTGAAAGTAAGGCCCAAATTTAAATTCATCCAGTGTGACACATCGCCACTGGAACATGCAGGCGTAGGAAGAATTGGGGTTGGCAGCAATAAATTGGGATGCATACAAATTAGTTTGATCCACCATATTCTGCAGAAAATCTTGTGGGAAAAATAAAGAAAAATAATCGAATTGAGAAAAATTTGTAGTGTCGGGCTGCACACCTGGCTATGCGGTGAAAGGGGGGATAATAGCGGATCCTGAGTTGGCAGGCAACCATAAGGGGTTTGCCAGGGCATCAGGAAGGTAGGACTGGGGCTGGGTTCTTCGGGATGGGCGTGTAATTCCAGTACTTGTACTGGGCTCCTCTTCCTGGGGTCTGGCGCTGCTGGTGGTGGGCAGATCTCCTAATCTTGGTCCTGATCTCATTCTTTTGGGAGGGACGGTTTCCTCCTCCGCTATCCTCCACTGGCTCGTATTCCGAACCAGAATCAGATGATGGGAGCTCCCCGCTGCTCTCATCATCCGACATGGCAAGAATCTCATATGCCTCCTCGGGTGTGTAAACCCTTTGGAACATTATGGCAATGCTTATTGGTGGGCCTGTGTAATGGTACTGCTGGTGGTAGTGGTACCGATTGAGGTATTAGTGGCGGGCCTGTGTGGTGGTACAGATGGTGGTATGGGTGGTGGTACCAATGGCGGTACGGGTGATGGTGGTGGTACCGATGGCAGTAAGGGTGGTGGTGGTGGCGGTACCAGTGGCGGTACGGGTGGTGGTGGTACCGATGGCGGTACAGGTGGTGGTGGCAGTACAGGTGGTGATGGCGGTACCGGTGGTGGTACGGGTGGTGGTGGTACCGATGGCAGTACAGGTGGTGGTATCAATGGCGGTAGGGGTGGTGGTGGTGGTACAGGTGATGATGGCGGTACAGGTGACGGTATGGGTGGTGGTGGTACCGGTGGCGGTACTGGCGGTGGTACGGGTGGTGGTCGTACCGATGGCAGCACTAGTGGCTATACTGGTAGTGGCCTGTGTGGCAGTATAGATGGTGGGCCTGATGGCGGTACTAGTGGCGGTACTGGTGGTGGTACCGATGGCGGTACTGGTAGCCTGTGTGGCGGTACCGATGGCGGTGGGCCTGTGACAGATGGGCTGATTGACAGATGGGCTGATTGACAGATGGGCTGGTTGACAGATGGGCTGATTGACAGATGGGCTGATTGGCTGGGCTGTGTGACAGGTCTTCTTTATTGGGGGGGCTGTGTTGTGCACAGTACAATACAATAAAATGTCAGACAGACACTGATTTCACTCACTGATCCCTGCTCTCTCCTCACACGATCGGTGTGTGAGGAGAGAGCAGGGATCAGATGGTAACGGCTACTCAATGTTTACATTTGTGACCGGCTGTGATTGGACACAGCCGGTCACGTGGTAAACAGCCAATTTCATTGGCTATTTACCCTGATCGGGGAAGCGCTGTGTCCAAGGGACACTCGCCTTCCTCGATCCCTGCTCTGCATGCCTTTGTTGTGACAGGTGATCGGCTGTGACTTTGACACAGCCAATCACGTGGTAAACAGCCAAAGTCATTGGCTGTTTACCGTGATCGGGGAAGCGCTGTGTCCGAGGGACACACTCCGTCCCCGATCGCCGCACTGCGCGCCCCCGCGGGCGCGCGCCGGCATGTTATCCTGCTGGACATCATATGACGCCCAGTCAGGATAACGCAACCACTTCCCGGACGTCAATATGCTATTGACCGGGCGGGAAGTGGTTAAACTAAGTAGAGAGTTTTTTACTATAAGAGCGGCAAGGATGTGGAATTCCCTTCCACAGGCGGTGGTCTCAGCAGGGGGCAGCAGGGGTCTCTAAACGTTCTAAACAAAGGACCAGTTTACTGTCTTCTGTCTTATTGTAGCACTTCCAACTTTATGGGGGGCAGACTGTGGCCTGTGGCAGTAATATTAGTGGAAGGATTAGTGCCCCATATTTGGTTTCTATGAAAAGTGCCTCACCGTTGGTTTCAGTTGGAGGAACAATGTCTCATTTCAGTTGGAGGAAAAGTGTCCTAAGGGACAGATAAAGGCAAGCAAAGGGCCACATTTGGCCTGTGAGCCACAGTTTGGAGACCACTGGCCTATAAAAATCTGTTCATATCATGAAAGAACCATTTGGTTGAGATTAACCCTGGGGCCAAAAGTTCCCAGTCCTCCCTGGTCAGAAGCTCTGTAAGTTTTAATTACTGTTTGTAGAGTTGGGCGAACAGTTCGAGCCAAGCAAAGGTTTGGCCCGAACGGGCGAACACCCAAATTTGTAGGGCACTCGGAGGAATGTTCTCCCGCCAAGCACCCCACAATGCACTGCACACTGCACAGTGCATTGCATGGCCATAATTGGATGAAGAAATGCACCTGACCACTGGTCAGGTGCAAGGCTTTGTCCAATCAGGGCACAGAGCACAGTCAGGGCCATATTTGGACAAAGTCATGATGACTTTGCACAATCATGGCTCAGTGCTCATAGTCCCACCCCACACTATAAAAGGTTCCTTCCCACAGGAACCTTTTGCAGTGTGTTGTTGGAGTGGAGATAGATAGATCAGGGCTCAGTTTGCTACTAGTGAGTTAGTGTGTTATTGTGACTGAGTGTCAAGTGTTGGTGTAGTGTTGGTGTAGTGTTATTGTAGTGTGAGTATATTGTGAGTATAGTGTAGTGTTACTGTAGTGAGTCAGTGTAGTGTCACTGTAGTGTGTTAGTGTAGTGCAGTGTTTAACTTTATAACACTAAGTGCTGTATACACGCCTTTTTTTTGCTGGTTGCAGCAGGTTTTTTTTTTGTCCCATCCATGCCTGCCTCCTTTTTTTTAAATTGCCAGACACATTTTTTCTGACTGAGATGCTGTTGTTCTCCCCTTTTTTTTTTCATCATTTTTACATTTCTGTCAGTGGCAGTCCTGAATTTAAGTCCTGAAACATAACTCCCCCCTCCCCTCATGTCTGGGAGACCAACAAGGAGAAGCAGACATTCCCATGCCACTATGAAAGGGCCAGCAGCATCTGTTTCCACAAGGCAAAGGTGGATGTGGTCTGTCCTCAGGAAGGGCACATTTTCTCTGTTTAGTGATGTTGCCCGTGCTATCCAACCACAGCATGCAGAGTAGTTGGTGGACTGGCTTACTAAACCCTCCTAATCCTCTGTCACCCAAGATGAGACTAGATTGCAGTCCACTGCAGCTGCCATAGCGGCCTATTCTGCCTCCTTGTCCACAGCTGCTCCTGCCATAGCCCCAGCATCATGTAGCTGAATTATTTGAACACAGTGCCAGTCCTGCGCCCTCCAAGAGTAACTGTGAGGAGTTACAGGGTGCAGGCACCACCAACACCCAAGGCCCAATTCATCTGCATCTGTTACTTCTATCCAAAGTCTGCGAAAGAGACACCAGACTTTATGTAAAAAAAATATTAATCTTGGCCAGAGTTTACTATAATTTGGCTCCTTCACATAAGGCTTGCTTACTGTGGTGCAAAACTGTTATTTCCATCCAAAGTCTGCAAAAGAGACACCAGAATTTATCCAAAAAATCTCTAATCTTGTTGCGAGTGCACTAAAATGTGCAAAACAACAAGGAAAAAGAGATTCCCCCAAAGAAGGCAAAAAAAATCCAAACACAATCTGCCAAAAACAATATATTTATTAAGCTACAAGGCACCACACAACAATACAAAAATTGGGCAAGATAGGGAAAATGTCAAATGACCATATTAAAATTGATAACGTTATCATTAAAAACACCGGAGCCGCGGCCAAACATACCCCATACACACACCAATCACAGCAGCAGATTCCTACTATATTGGCCAATATCGTGTAAAATAAGACCTCAGATCAATCCAAGTGTGGATAGTAAGGCAGTATGAGGGTATGGGTGGGTGAATGGAAGTTAGTAGATAATTAATGGAACGTATTCAGCACAGCATGGAGATTAATAGCAGTCCGGGAACTAATCCCATAGTATGGGTAAAGCAACTGAACTGACCGGCAGTGACTACTGGGGGTGGTTGTAGCCCAGGACATGCAGGCAAAGCAGTTGTATAAGTAGAAAGCAATAGGGGGAGCGAACACGACTCAGGCTGTATTGAAAATATAAATTGGAGTGATACTTCTCTCACCAAATGGATCAGCGACTCATGAAGTCGTAAGCTCTACCCCAGATGATGGCTTGTAGATGTCAGTCCAAACTGCATTTGCATTTGCCGTCAGATAGAAGATGTCCCGCTATGTCAGCGCCTTCAAATAGGAGATGAAGGCGCTGACATAGCGGGACATCTAGCAGTTTGGACTGACATCTACAAGCCATCATCTGGGGTAGAGCTTACGACTTCATGAGTCGCTGATCCATTTGGTGAGAGAAGTATCACTCCAATTTATATTTTCAATACAGCCTGAGTCGTGTTCGCTCCCCCTATTGCTTTCTACTTATACAACTGCTTTGCCTGCATGTCCTGGGCTACAACCACCCCCAGTAGTCACTGCCGGTCAGTTCAGTTGCTTTACCCATACTATGGGATTAGTTCCCGTACTGCTATTAATCTCCATGCTGTGCTGAATACGTTCCATTAATTATCTACTAACTTCCATTCACCCACCCATACCCTCATACCGCCTTACTATCCACACTTGGATTGATCTGAGGTCTTATTTTACACGATATTGGCCAATATAGTAGGAATCTGCTGCTGTGATTGGTGTGTGTATGGGGTATGTTTGGCCGCGGCTCCGGTGTTTTTAATGATAACGTTATCAATTTTAATATGGTCATTTGACATTTTCCCTATCTTGCCCAATTTTTGTATTGTTGTGTGGTGCCTTGTAGCTTAATAAATATATTGTTTTTGGCAGATTGTGTTTGGATTTTTTTTGCCTTCTTTGGGGGAATCTCTTTTTCCTTGTTGTTTTGTATGCTTCACAAGGCAATCCAAACTGCATCCAACCCACTTCTTTGGATGAATATCTGATCTTATTATTTATTTTTGAATACTTTTTATTTGTGGTTGATCCAGGCAAACCCCCCCTTTTTTGCACTAAAATGTGACCTCAACATGTAGACGCTCCCCAAGCCGTTGTTTACAAAATAAAGAAAGCTTATGGGGAAGATCAATTTAAATGTCATTTCTTTTTCTTTATATATGTCAGTTTTGCTGCAGCAGGTTCTATAAATGGTACAGATTTCACACTTTATAGGCAGACTAAGCCCCCCCCCCATGGCACTATATGTAAAGGAATTTTACATTTTTATTGTTTCACTTTAAGCATCATTAAAATCACTGCTCCTTTAAAAACAATCAATTTTTTTAAAAATTTTGCATTGATACATGTCCCTCAGGGAAGTACCCGGGCCCGTACCCGTTTTATGGCCAATAACTTGCACATAAACCTTCAAAATGGGCACTTTTGATTTTTCAAGTTCGGGTCCCATAGACTTTAATAGGGTTTGGTGTTCAGGTCCAAACTTTTGCAATGTTCGAGAGCTCTGGTGCGAATTCCTTTGAATATAGTGCCTAGGGGGCCCCTTAGTCTGCCTGTAAAGTGGGACATCTGTACTGTGTATAGAACCTGCTGCAGCAAAACTGACATATATAAAGAAACAAATGACATTTAAATTGATCTTCTTTGTAAGCTTTCTTTATTTTGTAAACAACAGCTTGGAGAGCCAGTCCAAATGTTGAGGCTACATTTTTGTTTGGCCCAACTCTAACTCCACAGGTAACATCCACCCTTACCTCCTGTCCAAGTTTTAATTGTCAAGAAGAACAGAATAAAATCTCAGAGACAGTGTTTAAAACTTGGTTCATACCCTTGTCCATTTTTTTCTAAACTAATAAGAAGGTTTGGGCGTAGTTGGGGCTTTTAAGGCCAAAACCTGGTGAATAATTAATGGTGCCCCAAAACCTACTTATTAGTAACATTCCTTCAATCCTTGAACAAGCAGTGTCCTGTGGGTAGGCTAGAGTACAACAAATGACACAGAAGTCTACCTACAGCTATCACTGGTGGATTCGCTGGTAGCTACACCTTCTGTAGTTCAGAGGTCTTGGAGTTCATCCATGACATCCTGTGTGCTAACATTGAGGATGAGTGAGGCTCAGAGCCATTCAACCCACAAGCAAAGCTTCTGAAGCAGCTGGAGCAGCTGTTGAACTAAGCAGGGTTTCTGTGAGGTCACAACACCAGGAAAAATGGAAGCATTGCAGCTTAATGCTTAATTTTTTTGTTAAAAGATGTTACGGAATTCAAGAACTAGTTAGAAGCTGAAGTGGGGCTTTAAAAATTTCTCATCTAGCAAATAGTTTTCATAGTCTTTGTCGAAAGGTTCCACTTCACCCTCCAAATAGTCTTTTAATTATATTCTTAGTGTATCCTATTAACTTTTAATTGTGTTCCAAGATAAGGGTGAAGCTTAGCCCGGATTTGCCAGATCACGGTGAAACAATCCCTCTAGACCAACATTATCATTGTCATGAGGCTTACTGGAAAAATACATGCAAAAGACAGCTGACCTTGACTTAAGACTATCAATTTCAAGGGTATTTGGTGATTTAGAAAACAGAAGATTAGGACTACTAATAATCATTTATCCTCATCTAGTTTTCACATTGACAAAACTTTTCATGCTCTCTACAGACAACTGGTAAGTGGAAAGACACTAGGAAAAGAGGAAGGAATCAGATATTGACAAATGGTTGACCTAGAAACATAGGCTTATAATTCCAAAAGGCCTTATTATGCAGACCTGAAGGAACGAAGGATGGAAAAAAGGTCAATCATCTGAATGAATTCAAAATCATGTCATCAATCTGAAATTAGGAGATTTATCTTTCTATAAAAATACAATTTATAATAAAGTATTTCCTTTTCTGTAATTCAGCTTGTTTACCAGTCTGGTAAAAAAATATATCTGAACAGTTTTATGAAGAAAATTAAATATCAAGCAAACTGTAAATGTGCTGCCATAACAGTCTGTCTTTTGCCTTATTTATTGTAGTTGGTACGTTCTCTTGTTTCCCTGCCTTGTGTTTTATCTCTAGTTTGTACAGTAAAGCTAGAGACTTTATGCCTTCCACTCTCCTGTTGAGTTTAGTTTCACATTATAAGCATAGACAGAGTTTAGAAAGTTGCCTTCTTACACTTCAAAAGACTGGTCTTACTGCACTTAGCTGAAGTAAAATCATGTTGAATTCAACTTCTGTGTCTAATTGAAGAGTTAAGCTGCCTGTGGATTCTGTAAGTTCAGCAATTGTCCATACTGTCCACACAAACTGGGTCTTGGAAGTATATGACTGCACATACTGGTATTTGAAAGTCTTCTACCAACTTTACTCCATCTGGTTTGACGTTTTACTTGTGGAGCAGAAAGAACATAGTCAAGTCTACTTGCCGAATTCTTGTCAGAGACTTTGTCCTTCTTAAGACCTTATGAATATATCTTTGCATGTTCTTACATAGTTACATAGTTACATAGTAGGTGAGGTTGAAAAAAGACACAAGTCCATCAAGTCCAACCTATGTGTGTGATTATGTGTCAGTATTACATTGTATATCCCTGTATGTTGCGGTCATTCAGGTGCTTATCTAATAGTTTCTTGAAGCTATCAATGCTCCCCGCTGAGACCACCACCTGTGGAAGGGAATTCCACATCCTTGCCGCTCTTACAGTAAAGAACCCTCTACGTAGTTTAAGGTTAAACCTCTTTTCTTCTAATTTTAATGAGTGGCCACGAGTCTTGTTAAACTCTCTTCTGCGAAAAAGTTTTAACCCTATTGTGGGGTCACCAGTCTGGTATTTGTAAATTGAAATCATATCCCCTCTCAAGCGTCTCTTCTCCAGAGAGAATAAGTTCAGTGCTTGCAACCTTTCCTCATAACTAAGATCCTCCAGACCCTTTATTAGCTTTGTTGCCCTTCTTTGTACTCGCTCCATTTCCAGTACATCCTTCCTGAGGACTGGTGCCCAGAACTGGACCGCATACTCTAGGTGCGGCCGGACCAGAGTCTTGTAGAGCGGGAGAATTATCGTTTTATCTCTGGAGTTGATCCCCCTTTTAATGCATGCCAATATTCTGTTTGCTTTGGTAGCAGCAGCTTGGCATTGCATGCCATTGCTGAGCCGATCATCTACTAGGACCCCCAGGTCCTTTTCCATCCTAGATTCCCCCAGAGGTTCTCCCCCCAGTGTATAGATTGCATTCATATTTTTGCCACCCAAATGCATTATTTTACATTTTTCTACATTGAACCTCATTTGCCATGTAGTCGCCCACCCCATTAATTTGTTCAGGTCTTTTTGCAAGGTTTCCACGTCCTGCGGAGAAGTTATTGCCCTGCTTAGCTTAGTATCGTCTGCAAATACAGAGATTGAACTGTTTATCCCATCCTCTAGATCGTTTATGAACAAATTAAATAGGATTGGTCCCAGCACAGAACCCTGGGGAACCCCACTACCCACCCCTGACCATTCCGAGTACTCCCCATTTATCACCACCCTCTGAACTCGCCCTTGTAGCCAGTTTTCAATCCATGTACTCACCCTATGGTCCATGCCAATGGACCTTATCTTGTACAGTAAACGTTTATGGGGAACTGTGTCAAATGCTTTTGCAAAATCCAGATACACCACGTCTACGGGCCTTCCTTTATCTAGATGGCAACTCACCTCCTCATAGAAGGTTAATAGATTGGTTTGGCAAGTACGATTCTTCATGAATCCATGCTGATTACTGCTAATTAAACCGTTCTTATTACTAAAATCTTGTATATAGTCCCTTATCATCCCCTCCAAGAGTTTACATACTATTGATGTTAGGCTAACTGGTCTGTAATTCCCAGGGATGTATTTTGGGCCCTTTTTAAATATTGGTGCTACATTGGCTTTTCTCCAATCAGCTGGTACCATTCCAGTCAGTAGACTATCTGTAAAAATTAGGAACAACGGTCTGGCAATCACTTGACTGAGTTCCCTAAGTACCCTTGGATGCAAGCCATCTGGTCCCGGTGATTTATTAATGTTAAGTTTCTCAAGTCTAATTTTAATTCCGTCCTCTGTTAACCATGGAGGTGCTTCCTGTGTTGTGTCATGAGGATAAACACTGCAGTTTTGGTTACTGAAGCCCCCTGATTCACTCGTGAAGACTGAGGAGAAGAATAAATTCAATACCTTTGCCATCTCCCCATCCTTTGTAACCAGATGTCCTTCCTCATTCTTTATGGGGCCAATATGGTCTGTCCTCCCTTTTTTACTGTTTACATACTTAAAGAATTTCTTGGGATTTTTTTTGCTCTCCTCCGCTATGTGTCTTTCATGTTCTATCTTAGCCGTCCTAATTGCACCCTTACATTTCCTGTTGCATTCTTTATAAAGTCTGAATGCTGAGGATGATCCCTCAACCTTGTATTTTTTGAAGGCCTTCTGCTTTGCTTTTATATGCATTTTTACATTGGAGTTAAGCCATCCAGGACTTTTGTTCGCTCTTTTAAATTTATTACCCAATGGGATACATTGGCTAATGCCCTTATTTAATATGCTCTTAAAGCAAACCCATCTCTCCTCCGTATTCTTTGTTCCTAATATTTTATCCCAGTTTATGCCTTTTAGCAAGGTTTGTAGTTTAGGGAAGTTGGCTCTTTCTTTTGTATTGTTAAGGTTCAGAGAGCAAGGCCACCCATCTTCACAAAGAGAAATAGAATGAGCCAATATTGACTGGAGTCGCGTGCATCCGAAAGTAACAAGCGGAACTAAGTTTATTTTGGATTCATGTGTTATGTTATGATTTAGGGATCCTGATTCATCCACCTCAATCCAACCCAAACACAATAAGTAGGAATCCTCATCTTATTTCACTTTTTGTACCTTACTGTATTCATTTCAATATGTTTCCATTTCATATGTAGCGCATTTTTATATATGCAAAGAAAATCAGTTGATTATCCAAGAGTCAAAGAATAATGCGCCGCTCTCATCTGAATAAAACAAAGGAATCCGAATTAATACGTATTCATTCATTATGTTATTAAGTTGAATTCATTTCCCTATTCCCAAGTGACTTTGTGTGTTGGGCCGCGCACATACAAATTAAAAGAATGGTCCCTCAACCCCAATACAAAACGAATCTTATTCGAATGTTCACGCTATGCTCGCTATAAAAAATAATGGATCTGAATCAACTCAGATCATTTGTTATGTTGTTACATTATTTTGGATGCTTCAAACATTAACAAAAGGTCCAAACTATCGCATCATCCTAATGAAACAAATGAATATGGACGAATTTGTTGTTTTCGTTATAATTTATTTCGGATTTATTGAAATTCATCACTATTTTGATTCAGAGATTCATATACATCTGAGTCACTCAAATTTAGTCCGAAGTTTGTAATGAAATCAATCACACATATCTACTAAAGAATACACTAAAACCCTTTGTAAGTACAAGACATGAAGTGAATACAAAATGTCTTGTACAAAAAAGGGCCCAAAATACATCCCTGTAATTCCCAGGGATGTATTTTGGGCCCTTTTTAAATATTGGTGCTACATTGGCTTTTCTCCAATCAGCTGGTACCATTCCAGTCAGTAGACTATCTGTAAAAATTAGGAACAACGGTCTGGCAATCACTTGACTGAGTTCCCTAAGTACCCTTGGATGCAAGCCATCTGGTCCCGGTGATTTATTAATGTTAAGTTTCTCAAGTCTAATTTTAATTCCGTCCTCTGTTAACCATGGAGGTGCTTCCTGTGTTGTGTCATGAGGATAAACACTGCAGTTTTGGTTACTGAAGCCCCCTGATTCACTCGTGAAGACTGAGGAGAAGAATAAATTCAATACCTTTGCCATCTCCCCATCCTTTGTAACCAGATGTCCTTCCTCATTCTTTATGGGGCCAATATGGTCTGTCCTCCCTTTTTTACTGTTTACATACTTAAAGAATTTCTTGGGATTTTTTTTGCTCTCCTTCGCTATGTGTCTTTCATGTTCTATCTTAGCCGTCCTAATTGCACCCTTACATTTCCTGTTGCATTCTTTATAAAGTCTGAATGCTGAGGATGATCCCTCAACCTTGTATTTTTTGAAGGCCTTCTGCTTTGCTTTTATATGCATTTTTACATTGGAGTTAAGCCATCCAGGACTTTTGTTCGCTCTTTTAAATTTATTACCCAATGGGATACATTGGCTAATGCCCTTATTTAATATGCTCTTAAAGCAAACCCATCTCTCCTCCGTATTCTTTGTTCCTAATATTTTATCCCAGTTTATGCCTTTTAGCAAGGTTTGTAGTTTAGGGAAGTTGGCTCTTTCTTTTGTATTGTTAAGGTTCAGAGAGCAAGGCCACCCATCTTCACAAAGAGAAATATAATGAGCCGATATTGACTGGAGTCGCGTGCATCCGAAAGTAACAAGCGGAACTAAGTTTATTTTGGATTCATGTGTTATGTTATGATTTAGGGATCCTGATTCATCCACCTCAATCCAACCCAAACACAATAAGTAGGAATCCTCATCTTATTTCACTTTTTGTACCTTACTGTATTCATTTCAATATGTTTCCATTTCATATGTAGCGCATTTTTATATATGCAAAGAAAATCAGTTGATTATCCAAGAGTCAAAGAATAATGCGCCGCTCTCATCTGAATAAAACAAAGGAATCCGAATTAATACGTATTCATTCATTATGTTATTAAGTTGAATTCATTTCCCTATTCCCAAGTGACTTTGTGTGTTGGGCCGCGCACATACAAATTAAAAGAATGGTCCCTCAACCCCAATACAAAACGAATCTTATTCGAATGTTCACGCTATGCTCACTATAAAAAATAATGGATCTGAATCAACTCAGATCATTTGTTATGTTGTTACATTATTTTGGATGCTTCAAACATTAACAAAAGGTCCAAACTATCGCATCATCCTAATGAAACAAATGAATATGGACGAATTTGTTGTTTTCGTTATAATTTATTTCGGATTCATTGAAATTCATTACTATTTTGATTCAGAGATTCATATACATCTGAGTCACTCAAATTTAGTCCGAAGTTTGTAATGAAATCAATCACACATATCTACTAAAGAATACACTAAAACCCTTTGTAAGTACAAGACATGAAGTGAATACAAAATGTCCTTTGATTGGACAAAGTGGAGAAGCAAGGCAGTGATGTCACAATCCCCACCAAACTGTCCTCTCAGAGGTGTTGGTGCCGACCTCCTGTGTTCAGTAAACAGCAAAGCAGCTCTTCGCAACATAACCCAGAAGGTAGTGAAGATCACTTTAATATTGGTGCCTGCTACTATGATTTCCAGCTTCCACGGGGATCCCACAGGAATGGCACGTACATACATATATTGGTCCAACTCAAATTAATGTAACTTTGTAAAAATTGCCATACCTGGAATTCAGCTTTAACTTCTGGAATACAAGTGCATTTTGAAAAATCAGTTCTGAATCCCTAGCCAAGAGCAGAATATCTTTTTGGTTGATTTCAAGTTTTAATTACTTTTACAACAATTAAACTCGATGCTGGCATTACATTTCAGCCACGTAAATACATCCTGGGTAAAGCAGAAATTAATCATTTCCCATGTTACCTGGGGTCATAAATTGGACACCGGTTTATGTAGGTCTCGCTGCTTCCCACTAAATGTCTGCATTAAGCCTTGGATTTACGTAAGCGGTTCAGTAATTGGGAATAAATCATCAACCAAATTAGAAAGCAATTAAGACTGGCAAACTCGCTGAATGCAGGTTTCATTAGCGCATATTAAAGTCTTAATTATTATTTTTTTTTTAAATGTCTTCACTGAAAAGATTATGTATCCCATTTTTGGTTATTTTATTAATACAGTGTCACCAGCCAATTCAAAACAGGGTCCTGCAAATGTTTGATAAGGCCATGAGCCACCAAGGGCATTGTTTTAATGATATGTGTTGGATTACAAGAAACAATGATATGCATCAGAGGAATATTACAAACATATACATATACTGTATATGTGTAGTTATGGCAAGTGGGCGATTTGGAGCAGTGACAGTGACAACATGCAGATTGTAAGATTAGACACATCTTAAATAACTTGCCTTCATTTTCTCCTTAATGCCTCAAATAAAATAGTCAGTCCAACCAAAACTGTTCATTTTCTGGTAGATTATGGAGAACACATTCACTTAAAACATTCTCTTGACCTTCAGGAACTCTAGTCACAAAAGCTGTATGTATTTACATTTTCAGGTCTACATACGTGGTGCAGCCATTACATTTAGAAAGGAGATGGGAATAATCAATGTAGTTAAATATGGACCGCTGTGTAAAGCCTCGACTGCCCTTTGTGTAAATGTAGGACCAGCCTTATCTTGCCTTTATTCGTATTCATAGCTCCATAATGTAGGAGTTTTGTATCTTAATCCCCACCACCAGTGACTTTTTTCTTTATGCCCAAGACTTACCTGTAAATTTAGTAGAAGGTTGTGTCTCCTGCATATGTGTAAGTGGCCTGTTCTCCTTACCACAGGGCTTGGGCAAGGTATGCACATTCCTGTATTAGGAAACCATTCTGCCATCTTGGTTGCTCCCATCCTCCTGGCCTGAAGCCCACACTCTATACACCTGAGGATGTTTTGTAATGAAGGATTGTCCATATTACTTCAAGAACAAGGTGTAGCGTTGTGCAGCAGGCAGTTAACACATATGCCCCGTACACACGGTCGGATTTTCCGATGGACATTGTCCGATCGGAGCGTGTTGTCGGAAATTCCGACCGTGTGTGGGCGCCATCGGACATTTTCCATCGGATTTTCCGACACACAAAGTTGGACAGCAGGAGATAAAATTTTCCGACAACAAAATCCGATCGTGTCAATTCCGACCGTGTGTGGCCTGTTCCGACGCACAAAGTGCCACGCATGCTCAGAAGAAATTCCGACACGGGACAGCTCGTTCTGGTAAACTTAGCGTTCGCAAAGGATACAGCACTTTCATCACGCTGCAATGTAAAAAATGGTTTAATACAGCGCACTCTCTTCTTCTTTAGAATGTGACAAGAATTAAGTAGTTTTGCTGCTCATATTCACACACACTTCTCACAAACTTTTATTTGTGTTTTTTTAGTGGGATTCCCTGAATATATTGTTATTAGTTGTCACATCTGACAGTTTTATATTTTTTATGTTTTTTTTTTTGTTTTTAAGCCTTTTTTTTTCTTTAATGTTTGGATTTTTTCCAAGGCTGATCTTTGTTCAATGTTATTTTTATTTTTACTCCAGAATATTTTTGTGTGTGTTTTGTGTGTCAAGTTACCCCAACACCATTGATATCTTTTATTATTTAATCTCCAGGAGATTGTTTGTTGTTGGTGTCCCTTGTTCATTTCACATTGTATATTAGAAATGTACCTGAATCCTCACAAACAAACTGTCCTTTTTGAAGTAAAACACATAGGAGAGTATAATTCAAAACAAAAATCCTTTATTAAGGTATCAGAACCAAACAAAGAGGAAGGCAACACTGGATCAACAGCAGAAATTAGTGAAGCCTGGGACCCCCACGGCAGACATCAATTCTTAAACCTCAAAATTGGTGGCCTGAGGAGTCCATATGTAAGGGAGGGCAGTCTGGTCCGGGATTCACAGAGACTCGGATAGCAGCAGATGACATCAGTGTCCCCAGGCTGTGGTACCACAAGAGGCTGCATCTTTTGGCCGACCAGACTGGATCCAGGGCAATCACTCTCTGGTCTTCCTTTCACACTTCCTTCCGGGCTGTGGCTGTGCAGTTGGAGATGTGGCAGGAGGAGGAGTAGGACCTGGAGGAGGAGTAGGACCTGCAGGAGGAGGAGGAGGACCATCCCAAAGCTGTGTGTGAGGTGTAATTTGGCCCCTCACACCTTTCGCCAGAGCCTCTGATATGAGGGCCTCACACATGGCTTTTTGGCCCTCCTCCATCCTCTGCATTTTATAGGCAATGAATGCAGCAATGTTCTCCTGCCTGGTGTGTGGTGCTCCCAGGACCTCTGTAGCCCTACAAAAAAATCTGATAGCCGCCTCCTCTAGGGTACTCCTCCTACTGCCACTTTCTCTTTCCAGGGGGGGTGGAGGGACCTGCAGATCAGCCAGCCGGCTCGGCCCGGCCACCTCCTGGCTGAGACTTCCCTGTGTATGAAAAAGGGACATGGTTTTAGTTTTTGCATCATCAATCACAATCCTAAATTAGTACTCCAAACTAACATCTAGTTAACATCATTGATTGGACAAGCAGAAATATTTAGAGGAATGCTATACCTGGCTCAATCTGGGCTCCTCCACATGCGGCCTGGAAGGCCCAGGTTGGGCGTCAGAAGC
Organism: Aquarana catesbeiana; assembly: GCF_042186555.1. Classification (NCBI taxonomy): domain Eukaryota; kingdom Metazoa; phylum Chordata; class Amphibia; order Anura; family Ranidae; genus Aquarana; species Aquarana catesbeiana. Next base: position 57,477,995 of record NC_133334.1, on the reverse strand, counting down.
CTCAGCCGGGGGGGAAGGAAGCGTGGAAGGAAGACTTGAGAGGGATGGCCTGGGTTCATTCTGGCCTGCCAGAAAGTGCAGCCTGTCGTAGTACAACATCCTGTGGACATAGATGTCATCTGCTGCTCCGGATCTCTGTGAATCCAGGACTTTATTGCGCTCCCTCAGATATGTGCTCCTCAGGCCACCAATGAAAATCTTTAAAAAAGTGATGTCTGCCGTGGGGATCACCTGCTTCACAATTTCACACAATTGCTCCAGTGCTGCCTTCCTCTTTGCTTGGTTCTTGTAATGGGGGTGTTTAATCTCCCACAGACAGGGCAGCTCCCTTAGCATCTCTATGAAGACTGAAATGAAGTCCTGATCTTTCAGTACCATATCCATGTTCACTGCAAGACACAACACAAGACAAAGCCTAATGTCACACCAAACTCTCCTAATCTTGTTACAATATAGGCCTCAATCTATAGAAGCAGTATAGGCCCAAGTTTGTCTCTTACCTTCGTTCTTACGATCGCCGCGTTCAATGCTCCTTCCTCCGCTCACAGATCAAACGTAATACGCACGCGTGTTACGCTTTATATACACTGCGCATGTGTGTAACTCCGCCCGCCCCTGACGTTCTTTCTAGTGTATTCCCCGCCTCTTTTCATTCGGCGCAGTGGGGGAAGAGCATGATGGCGGACATACAGCAGGTGCGGGCTAATTGTAGCAACGAGGAGGAGGAGGAGGAAAGGGCGGATCCAGGCACGTCCTGATCCAGAAGGAGACGTTTTAAGGCCACAAATATGTCGTTTGGGGAGATGTTGGAGATGGTCGACATCAGGAGGAAGTCCGACTATGACGGAAAATATGGGCCTTACCCCAACCCCAATATCAGAAAGGCCAAGATCATGGCGAAAGTGGTCAGGAGTCTAGAGCGGAATTTCAGGGTACGAAGGTCTAAAGATCAGCTCAGGAAGCGGTGGTCGGACCTGAAGTTGAGAGAACCAGAGCAGTACCGAAAGATCCGGAGAGTGCTGCAAAAAAGTAAGTAGTTGTGCTGTGTTCCTATTCTTTCTGTCTTTATTACGTTCGTTCTGCTCCATATGCTTTTATTAGTTGTAACGTTTCAAAAGTTCAACTTTAATGTTCATGGGCACATTATTCGTTCGTATCAAACATTTTTCTTTCGGCCTCTAGAACACCATTGTTTAGGCCATATGCATTTTCACACATTTTTGGGGGTCTACTTGGATGCCAAATATTTGTTTGTGTAGATGGGTTTGTTACTAGAATGAAATGCAAACTAGATTGTGTGTAAGGAGAGGACACTGAGCAGCTGTTTTCACATCTGGACACTGGAGCACTAGTGTGGGACACAAGAACACCATTTTTATTAGGGGGCCACACAGGTGCTCCAGTGTATACTATAGGGGGGTCTCCATCTGTGAAGCTTGTACCAAACAGGTAAAGTATTGCAGCTTGACAAAGGGCAATAAAAAATATACATCTTGGAACTCGGCTAAAATAGACAATTGTACCCCACTTCCAAGCAATGTTTCCTATTTCTATAGTTCTGCCATCAAATATCTGTGTGCTAAGTATACCATTTTTGTTTTACATAGGGGAGAAAAGACTCGGAGGACACCCCTCATCCCAGGAGACCAGAGATCCCCCCTCTCTGGAAGAAGGGGAAATACCAACCCAAGAAGCTGAGCAGGAGGAAGAAGAAGACGTGGTGGAGATTGGCACCACAACAGGTGAGTGTCTGCGACCACAGACTCAGGTAAAAGAGATGGCTGCTGGCAGATTTTTGAGACCTTTTTTTTTGTTCTTTATCTCTTTTTAGGTGATCGTGATCCAGAACGCTTTACATCTGAAAGTGCCCAGATACTGATCGGGGAGATGATGGGGTGTAATCTCCAATTGCAAAACATACAGCAACAAATCAGTGATGCTATTAAAAAAAATAATAACATCATTGATGTTTTGGGGCGAATTTAAACCCCACAAAATCACCTGTTTTATCGTACCAAACTTTTTAAAATGTTTAGAAAAGCCAAATTTGGAGGATGCACACAGTGTGTCAACATGTGCTATCTGCCATCACGGGAGATCAATGGACGCGTTTTGGGGGTGCAACCCCTTCCTCAATTATAAAGTAGCGTTGAGGAAGGGCTTGCTCCCCCCAAACACGTCCCTTGATCCCCCCTGATGGCAGATAGCACATGTTGACATTCGTAAATTGGTGTGCATCTTCCAAATTTGGCTTTTCCAGGGGTGATTTCCCCCCATCTGAACGCTATATCAAACCCAGTTCCTAAATACTGATGTCTGATATAGCCTTCAGGTTTTACCTAATGTGAACTTTGTAAGTTCAAGTTTTTTGGCTTTCTTGTTGGTTTTACACAGGCCTGTTTTATCTGAAATGGATATTTTGATTTTTCATAATGCTACTGCAAACATTGTTATACAACAAACATGTTGGTTTGTTTTAAAAACCTTTGGGAAATGCACATGTGATTGTGCAGGTATAAAAAAGTGCCTTACTCAAGAATGTGTGGATTATTGTCTCAACACTACAACACTTTTGGGGTGATGTAATTGTTGTTTTATGCAAAAATGGGGGTTATTTCCTAAGGGCAAATCCTCTTTGCACTACAAGTGCAGGTTCAGTGCAGTTGCAAGTGCACTTGTAGTGAAATGTGTTTTTGCATTTAGGAAGTACCAGCCAACACTGTTTTTTATAAGGTTACCCAATCACGACATTTTCTGCACTCAACACATTTCTGTCAGGGTCAGCTAAAACAAACACAAGCAGTAAATGTCCACCAAGAATTTCTTTTGGTTGTTTTTTATTTGAAAAAGGTGTCACAGATTGTCTGGCATATTGATAGCCCCCCTACCCGCAAAGAACTCCAGGTAGCGTAACCGGACATCACGGGCATTCAGGGAGGGCAAGCCAGGACGGCCACTTTCAAACGCCGTCAGTGTTGATGGATTAGGGATTCCGGCCTCAGGCCCAACTGAGCCAGCATAGTTGGCTGAATGTTTTCTTAAAAAATTATGGAGAACACAGCAGGCAAGTATTATATGGTTCAGTTTATACTCCGCCATATGGATGGGTGTCATAAATAATCGGAACCGGCTGGCCAGGATTCCAAATGTGTTCTCCACCACTCTTCGGGCTCTGGCCAGCCGGTAATTAAAAACCCTCTGTTCCGGGGTGAGGGTCCTCATCGGGAATGGCCGCATCAGGTGGTCCCCCAGCGCAAATGCTTCATCAGCAACGAACACAAATGGGAGACCTTCAACATTGTCCTCTGGAGGTGGCAAGTCCAAGCTGCCATTCTGGAGACGCCTGTAGAACTCCGTCTGGGCGATCACTCCACCATCGGACATCCGGCCATTCTTCCCCACGTCCACATACAAGAAGTCGTAATTAGCCGACACCACCGCCAACATCACTATACTATTAAACCCCTTGTAATTATAATAGTACGACCCCGAGTTGGGTGGTGGGACGATGTGGACGTGTTTCCCATCAATTGCCCCTCCGCAGTTAGGAAAGTCCCACCGCTGGGCAAAGTGGGAGGCCACAGTCTGCCATTCCTGTGGCGTGGAAGGAAACTGTTGAGGAAAAAACAATAAACATTACTATTTTTTCACAGAAACATGGCAAGCAGATTAGACACAAACATTATGGGTCAACCTCCAGATAGCATTTATTAAGGGGAATTTTACAACAACAAAGTATAAGGTACACCTATCATTTTCCCCCTCCCCCCCCCTCTCATGGGCCATTTCTAACATTATAGGGGGGGGGGAACTCTTGGACAGGTAACCCTCTTCACTTCATTGAGAGATGAATGCCTAAATACAGGGTATTACTTGGAACAGCCCCTCCTTAGTTACACTATTGGCAGCCCACTGGACAGGTAAGAAATGTCATAATACAAAGATATAAATACACACTGTACACATTTGAGCACATTTAGACATTCTGCTATTACCTATCAAGATCATAATAGGATACAAGAACTTTAAACAGTACCATTGGAAAGTATACAGGCAGGCCCTTGCACTACATGCTTTGGGGAATTCATCCATAAATCTGACCAGTAAAGAGGTGGGTATAGTGTGTATGGGTTTGGCAAAGTCAGCAGATAGATGATTGAGGATAGAGAATTGGGATCAACTGACTTAGCAGTTGGGGGGGAGGGTTACAAAAAATTTGGGGACACCACAAAAAAAAGCCTCTGGCCCTCTGCCTGAATTTAAATCAAAAATAACATTTCCAAACATTTTAGGGGGTGTTTGGGGTAAAGCACTACTATGGAGCTGATAAAATACATTGTTAAGTGACTACATGAGGTGAATATAGGGCAGGAGACACCATGCTGGAGAGGTTATTGAAGGGCAAATATGTATGAAGGACCTAAAATAATAATTACCTAAAAATCCAGCATGCATGAGGACAAAGGGGACATTCACAGCATATTACAATCATGGTAATTAGGGAGGAAAGAAATACAATATATTAGCAAACATTCAATACAATAAAATGTGATATTAAAGGATAAAAATCTTACCTTCATATACTCCTTCTGCAGGACCTGTATGATGGCAGAACAGGTCTCTGGGATAATGATCCCCAGAGCCTGGGGGGAGATGCCTGTCGAGAACTTGAGGTCCTGCAGGCTTCTCCCTGTGGCCAAATACCGCAAGGTAGCGACCAACCTCTGCTCCGGAGTGATGGCTTGCCTCGTGCAGGTATCCTGCCTGCTGATATAGGGGGTCAGCGAAGCCAACAGACGGTGAAACACGGGGTCCGTCATCCTGAGAAAGTTCCTGAAATCATCAGGATTATTCTCACGGATCTCACGGAGCAAAGGCATATGAGAGAACTGGTCACGCTGAAGCAACCAATTCTTGGTCCATGAACTCCTCCCCACCCTGTTCATGGACTGGACTTGTGTCAAGGTCAGGACCCCAACACCAAGCCCCCGCACAGCACGAACTCTACGAGGAGTACGCATACGAAACATGGCTAGAAAACGGTCGGCTGCTCAGAACGAAGTAACAGAACGCACTGAAGAACAGCAAGGCCTGTGAAGAGCAACCTGAAAAACAGCAACGAGCAGGCAAGATCACACAGAAAACTCCGATACGAACTGACTGCACGCACTGAAGAGCAGATACAAACCCACAAGCACAAACTGAACGTCAGAAAACGATCTGAAAGCCACGAGTCTGAAAAAGCGCGAATCGTCTCTCACCAAACTTTTACTAACACGAGATTAGCAAAAGGAGCCCAAAGGGTGCCGCGCTTGGTTCTGAACCGGCCTTTTCTAGTCTCGTCATACGCGGTGTACGTCACCGCGTTGTTGGCGATCGGAAATTCCGACAACTTTGTGCGACCGTGTGTAGGCAAGACAAGTTTGAGCCAACATCCGTCGGAAAAAATCCTAGGATTTTGTTGTCGGAATGTCCGAACAAAGTCCGACCGTGTGTACGGGGCAATAGAATTGAGCAATAGCTATATTGTACAAAAGTTCAACACAACAAATTTAGGCCCGGCGCGTAGGTAGACATACCCGACCGAAGCCACTTATAAACTGTGACAGCTGTATGAAGATTTGAGAATACCAACAGCATTTGCAATGAAGAGCAGAATGCAGCCCGGTCGGGCCACACCCAAAGTGGGAGGCTTCCTGAAGACAGGTAGATGTAGTCCTTGTGCTGTCCCTATTCCTTTAGAACCTTTCCCCACTTATAAGCACTATCCCTGCCACTAGCCACTCGTATATAGTGTGCCAAACCCCTGGAGCCAGAGTCTTAATAGAGTCTGGGGGGCTGGCTGGTTGGTAGGGTAGGTATTCAGTTTCAGAGTAAGGGGTGGCATACAATCTACAACCAATTCGTATCAGATTAATTTAATACTCCTTACTACCGATTCGTATCGGATTCATTTCATACATTTTACAAACCGATTCGTATCAGAGTAATTTCTCTTTACATCCGATTCATATCAGATACATTACATACTTTCTACCGTTGCCATTCGTTGTTTCCCCCATGCCGTTTGTATTAGTTACCGCAGCGGAACTTACGAATTTGCAGTGCACTTGTAATGCAAAGTGGATTTGCCTTTAGTAAAGCAACCCCATTGTCTGTCATGTTCTCCTTAGGTCCGGCAGTTGCTTTGTGTCGGGTCATTCGTACATTTTTGTTTCTTTTATCCCGTCATACGCGTTACTGTTGTTCGATGTTGGTCGCCTCAGCGATGCAACGGTTCACTTTTAAATTAAGATCACTGTATGATTTGTCATGTCATTGACAGACACCCCTCAGTACGACTCACTCTACGGTCCAGTTCGAATCCAGTCCCAACAAGGCACATCGGCTCACATAGCTTCAGACCAACTTTCTCAAAGCCGTTTTGCTTCAAATTGCAGTCATGGTTTCAAATTCGTTAGTTTAACCATCGTTCACCTCCCGATAAGGTTTCCCTTGCAGTCGCTATAAACGCATCTCAAAGTCGCACGACCCGGCCACTCATTCACCTTTTTTTTTTTTTTCATTATATCAAAATACCAACATACAACATTTTCCTTCAAAGTTCAACATTAAGTATAATGTTAAATGCAATTTCAAACCCTCCCACCCCCTACCCTGACCCCTTCTGCCCCCTACCTCCCATCCCTCTCCCCTTTCCCTTCCTCCCACTTTAACCTTTATCTTTTTTATTCCGTTTCACCCGGTTCCCCCTCATCTAGCAACTTATCGCCTCAACATATCTCCTCGTCTTCTTAAACGTCTTCCAATCTTTCCATTTATTTGCCAATCCCTCCATTTCTTCCATCCCCTCTATATCTCAGGTCTTCCATGTTGTATGTCTCTTCTACTCTACTAATCCAGTCCCTTATTTTGGGACTTTCTATTTCTTGCCACTTTTTGGATATTAAGCTTTTAGCAGCATTCATCATACGAGGTATCACTGATTCTCTACATTGCTTTGTTGGACTTTCCACCCCATGGAACAAACACGTCCACGGTTCTTCAGGTATTACTATATTGGTAATCTCTTTTATGTGTTGTAAGATCTCCTTTCAATATTTCTTTATTTTTGGACAATCTCACCAGATATGGGCCATAGTTCCTACTACCTTGCAACCTCAACAGCATTCCGGGGCTTTCCCTGGTTGGTATTTACATGCTTTATCTGGTGTTATATACCACCTTGTCAGGCATTTGTAATTCATTTCAGCTGTGTTTGTGTCTACCGCAGAACTATGTACCAGTTTCAAAATCTTTCCTATATTTTGCTTATTCCCTCGTGTCCCCAATTCTTTCTCCCATTTTTTTCTATATACATTCATTCACCTTCTAATGGCATAAAGCCACTCTCCATTGTCCGTCTGTCATTTCTCCTCTAGCTCAGTCGAGTTCAGGTTGGACATTATTCCCCCAGGTTCTGGTCGACTGAGCTTTCGATCTAAAAAAAAAAGGACTTCACAACTAGGGCACATGTCAGCCAGAGCCATATCACAGGCCGGCAGCGTAGACCTCACATCTGTCCCTCTGTCATCCTCTCCGTTTTCAGAGAGCGGCAGTGTGCAGTCCCTCAGGGGATGGACCATCCCCAAGTTAACAGCAGAACTAAGGCGCAGGGGCGTGCCCTTCCCCGCTACAGCCAGGAAAGCCAAGCTCTTCAGGCTCCTCTTTCCACCACCAGCGACAGACGGGCCCAGCTCCCAGCTCCTTTGGTGTACGACCTTCCTGCACCTCATTCTTCCCACATCCCGAGTTTGAATTCCTTAATTGCTTCAGAGGAATTCTTCCTGAAATATGCTTCAGTCTGAGAATTATTCCCCAGGGATGATCTTTTTTTTCACGCCTCTTGGTCTTACTCTCTCAGACACCCGATTGTGGCAGCTGCTAAGGTCTGGGGCCATACCTGGACAGGACAAACGGTAGCCTTCGCCACCAACAACCAGGCCACGACCAATATCATTAATAAGGGCAGGACCTAGTTGCTCCCTGTTATGTCCTTCCTACGCAGGCTGGTAAAATGATTCCTGCAGCATCAGTTCAATGTGCACTGCGCATACATTCAGGGCAACTGCAATGTTGCAACAGATGCACTGCCCCGCTTTAACTTCATTTCACCTTTCCAGCACAAACCCGGAGCCGACCCAACGTCATCTCTTATTCCACCATAGTCTCAGCTGACATTGGGTTAAAGCAATACCCTCACAGAGCGACCCAGCTCACCAATAATCCTTATCCCGCAACACACTCAAGGCCTACCACACAGCTCGGAATGCCTTCTGCAAGTTTCTGGCATCCTGCCTCGCAGCAACGTTAACGGACACTAAGCACATACTAGCTTTCATTTCATATCGCCACACTCAATTGGCTCTATCACACAACACCATCAGACTATACTTAGCCGGCATCCAACACTTCCTGGCCTTACAGGATCTTGCAAAGCCATCCTTCCCAACACATGCGATTCAAGCCATTTCCACGCGGCATTCAGAAGCAGCAGCCCAAAGCCAACTCCAAACGCTTGCCCATCATGAGTACCATCTTCAGAGACATGTCGTTCACCCTCTCACATTCCCCATTTGGCTTTCTTCCCAGCTTGGTCATTCAAGCGGCCATCTACCTGGCCTACTACGGTTTCTGCGGCCTAAGTGAGTTTACCAGTAATAGCCCTGCCAGACAGGTACTGTGTAGACATCACCTGGCTCGCTTCCAAGATCATTTCATTCTCCACCCTGCAGTATTCAAAACCAAGCAATCTGGCCCCTGGGGTCGACATCCATCTTTTCAAGACAAACAACAGTAAATAACACTAAACCAATAAAGAGCTTTCTGAATGTTTTTGGCCCCCTGTTTTGGTATACCGACCAGCAGACCAGGGCACACTTCAGGTCCATTTCATGATGTAAGTCTTGTGGCACGTTCATGTGGTTCACATCCTGGTAGAAGGGCTTCGACCATAAATATACAGTATATATATATATATATCAGAGTGACCCACCCCAATGGTTCACTTATAAGTGGGACTTAACTATGCAGGGGCCTAACCCCCGCCTACATGTGGTCATGTAATATAGCAGTTCACATGATCAAAAGAAGTGGTGCACTCTGCCGTAACTAAAAGTGGTTTAAAGAGCAGCAAAAAATAGAGCTTGTAATCAGCAAAAGGTCCCTATGGCCACCGCCACCTCTGGGAGTTCATTTCATATGCCATACTCATTTTGCAGCAAGAAGAATGAGGCTCCAAGATGAACAGAAAAACAGCTGGCATTAGAAAGACCTAGCCACTAAAGTCTACAGGTGATACAACAAGCCATTCCACCAGACTCCAACTGCGGGGGTGATTTACTAGAACTGGAGCACTCAGAATCTGGTGGAGCTATGCATTGTAGCCAGTCAGCTTCTAACTACAGCTTGTTCAGTTAAGCTTCGACAATAAAATGTGAAAGCTGATTGGTTTGTATGCAGAGCTGGACCAGATTTTGCACAATGCAATTTTAGTAAATACCCCCCTATAAATTAAACCACATTTGAGTGAGATTACCTTTTCTACTGGTAAATATAAGCAAATTGAATAATTAGATAAAGGCTATGAAATAGTTACATGTTCTCAGAGAAGCTAGGTAATAGTAATGTATTACCTTTATTTTAGACCAAGTGTCCAGCTTGCACCTGTGCTGGGTTCACAGTGAATAATGAGCAACAAGACATTCCCATTATTCACTGTGAGCTGGCACATCACAGAGTCCTCCTCCCTGTAGCCCAGCTGGATACTCAGGGCGGAAGCCAGTGACAAGATATAAGGCCTCGGCAGGGACAGAGATCTGTATAGATGCTCTAAACACTTTAACTATTTCAGGGCCTTTAAAGTGTAATTAAACCCAATAGACAAAAAATGTAAATCAATACTATCATCTATTGTAGTGATTCTCAACCCTAGTCCACAAGGCGCACCAACAGGTCATGTTTTCAAGATTTCCCTCAGATGAAATAGCTTGAGGACTGGAGTTGAGAAACACTGATCTATTGACACTTTCTTACTTTCTAATAGTATCACTTAACAACACATAGTGAATATGGGATTTAAAATCTCCTACTTTTGGTAAGAGGGTGTAAGGGGCTTCCACATCTGCTGTACACCCCGTTTTTTATTTATATGGAAGGGTCACAGACTTTTCACAACACACATTTTCTCTTCTGACAGCCTCCTCTGACAGCTGTCCTCTGGACATGGCTCCCCTAGCTCTAGCAGGAACTGGGACCCAGATGGCCTCCTTTAACCGTCAGTAATGTGCCCAAAGGGCCACAGTCCTCAGGCTGGGTCTCTTTGCCACAGGACAAGGACTCATTTGTTCCATACCCCAGCATATTTATAAGCACATCAGCCCCCTACTGACCATTCTCCCTGCCAGGGATTGGCTGTGACTTCATGCATAGGCAAGTGAGGGTCTGCCTTCTCCATCCACTGGGGCTGATTTACGAAGCATTTGCGCCATGAGTTGCGGCACACACCGATGCGCAAATGACATTTTTGTATTTACAAAACAATTGCGTCGGTAACACAGCACAATTCCCCATTTGCTATCCTCTTCCTGGCGCACGGGAGGAGGCGATCGGTGCGCCACTATAGACATGGCGCACGGCATCTTTACCTTAAAATTTAAACAAGCTGGAAGTGCCAATATTATGGGGGTGATGTGGGTGATGTGAGGAAGTATAGTAATAACTGCCCAAGTAACAAATATGCCCAAAATAGAATGAGAAAGTAACTTTTTCTGAACAAGCCTGCAAGTACATTTAGAACTGCGGGAGGTCAATATATGCACCACGCATGCTCAAACGGCATTTGTGCTTGTTCAAATGCATTGGTTCACTGCGTCGGCAAAATATTAGTAAATGTCAAGCAACGTAAATGCATTTGCATAGGTTGAACGGGCGCACCTCTAAACTTTTTTTTTTTCTTTAACACTGGTTCACATTGCGGCTATAATAAAATGTTGGTCCGGCAATACACATAAAAGTTCATTGATAAAAACAGCATTAAGAAAAAAAACAAAATTAAGAAAAAAAAATGCATGGGGTTCCCCTGAAATTCCATACCAGGCCCTTCAGGTCTGGTATGGATATTAAGGGGAACCCCATGCCAAAAAAAAAAAAATGGCGTGGGGGTCCCCCTCAAAATCCATACCAGGCCCTTCAGGGAAGAAAGAGCGCCCCCCCTCCTGAACCGTACCAGGCCACATGCCCTCAACATTGGGAGGGTGCTTTGGGGTCCTCCCCAAAGCACCTTGTCCCCATGTTGATGAGGACAAGGGCCTCATCCCCACAACCCTTGCCCGGTGGTTGTGGAGGTCTGCGGGCGGGGGGCTTATCAGAATCTGGAAGCCCCCTTTAACAAGGAGACCCCCAGATCCTGCCCCCCCCGTGTGAAATGGTAAGGGGGTACCTATCATTTCACAAAAAAAGTGTCAAAAATGTTAAAAATGACAAGAGACCGTTTTTGACAATTCCTTTATTTAAAGCTTTCTTTCCATCTTCTTCGGGTCTTTTCCTTCTTCCTCGGTTTCTTCCTCCATCTTCTTCTTCCTCTGGTTCTTCCTCTGATCCTCTGCTTCTTGCTCCGGTGTTCTCGTCCGGCATCTTCCTCCACGGCGTCTTCTTCCCCGCTTCGTTCTCGGGCCTCTCCACATCCATGGGAGGCTCCCGCTGTGTGACGCTTCTCTTCTTCTGACACTTGTATAACGGAATCGCGCTTCAGAGGGGACGGGGTCACCGGGTGGCCCCGCCCTCCGATATATAAGAAGTGTCAAAAGAAGAGAAGCGTCACACAGCGGGAGCCTCCCATGGATGCGGAGCGGCCCGAGAATGAAGTGGGGAAGAAGACGCAGCGGAGGAAGATGCCGGACGAGAACACCAGAGCAAGAATATCCATACCAAACCTGAAGGGCCTGGTATGGAATTTCGGGGGAACCCCACGCTTTTTTTTCTTAATTTTGTTTTTTTTCTTAATGCTGTTTTTATCAATGACCTTTTATGTGTATTGCCGGACCGACATTTAATTATAGCTGCGAGTAGTTTTAAATAACTTTTATTCCTTAAGGGCCAGTTCACACCACATGCAGTCCAGTGCGTTTTTTTTTTTTCTGCATCAAAAACGCATAGAAAGTAGGTTATATGGTTTTCAATGGCATAGTTCACACCAGTGCTTGCAGTTCCAGTGCGTTTCCAGTTCCCGAAAAAAAAGTAGAACATGCTGCATTTTTTATGCACTAGACTGTCCTGGAACGCTGTAAAATGCATCAAAAACGCACTTGAACACATCTAAATGCACCAAAAATGCCCTGCAACACACTTGTCCTTATTTAATGTTAAGAAAAAAGAGGGGGGAAAAAAAGCACTGGACTGCATCAAAAACGCACCAAAAATGCACTGGAATGCATCAAAAACGTGCATACAGAAAAGCACCTGGAACGCATCCAGACTGCGTTTCTATGGTGTGCACTGGCCCTTAGAGCCCTTAGGGCCAGTTCACACCATAGAAACGCAGTCCGGAAGCGTTCCAGGTGCTTTTCTGCAGGCGCATTTTTGATGCATTCCAGTGCGTTTTTGATGCAGTCCAGTAGTTTTCCCCCCCCCTCTTTTTTCTTAACCTTAAATAAGGACAAGTGTGTTGCAGTGCGTTTTTTGGTGCATGTAGGTGCGTTTTTGATGTGTTCCAGTGCATTTTTGATGTGTTTTTGGTGCATTTTTGATGCAGTCCAGTGCTTTTTTCCCCCCTCTTTTTTCTTAACCTTAAATAAGGACAAGTGTGTTGCAGTGCATTTTTTGGTGCATTTAGGTGCGTTCCAGTGCGTTTTTGATGCTTTTTACAGCTTTCCAGTACAGTCCAGTGCAGAAAAAATGCAGCATGTTCTACTTTTTTTTCTGGAACTGGAACGCACTGGTGTGAACTATGCCATTGAAAACCATATAACGGACTTTCCATGCATTTTTGATGCATAAAATATGCACTGGACTGCATTGGTGTGAACTGGCCCTTAAGCAATTTGGCATATTTAAAGGCATTTCTCCTTGTTTCGTTTTTGGGGTTGTCCAATTGGTGACATTGATATATGTCCCTTAGGGTGGGACCTGGGCCCCCATACTCATTTTAAGGCCAATAACTAGAAGATAAGCCAGCCAAGTGGGGACTAGTAAAATTACCAAGTCAGTTCCCTTAGACTGCAATGGTATTTGTTGTATAAATTTTGCACATGTTATGCTGGCCATACACTATACGAAAATCGGCCGAAAAATCGTTCATATAGACACTTCGTTTGTTTTTTGGCAAGTTAATGGGCACAAATCAATAATCGTTTGTGACGTTTTTGTGGGGAAAAAACGAACAGGAAGTTTGGAAAATTTCTGCCGAACGTACGATAAATTGCAAGGTTAATGTGTTTCCCTTCTGAACTGTCTGCACTAGGTATATGTAAAAAAACGAACAAAAAATTATTTATTCACGTCCACTGAACAATTTATCGGTCATTACATGATGGCACGATCGTTTGCGGTCACGGCCGAATGTTCGTTTTTCTAAAATGTGTTCGGCCGATTTTCTGTATAGTGTATGGCCAGCATTAGGCTCTTTAGTTGCCCCCCTGGACTGGGGGGTGTTTTGTCCCATCTGTAATTTTGGTGCATGCTGGATGATGTGCTTAATTTTGGACAGTGGGGTGGCTTATTTTGTGCTAGCTGCATTTGGGTTGGTCTGGGCATGCTCAGGGACTTTTTTTTTTTGGTGGTGCTTTTTGTGTGTGAACAGCACTTGGATGTTTCTGGGCATGCACAGAGTGTGTTTTTTGGGTTAGTAATTTTAGGACATCCTTAACAGGTGTACCCACTTTGAAGTTCTCTCTACATTGGGGGAACTTGCATTTTGTGTGTTTCATGGACTGTGCATATGTTTGCAATTGCCTCATTAGCACACAAACCTATGTTATACAAAGCTTGCAGATCGCATTCTTTACTTTGCCCTGAAAAGAGTATTTTGTTTATTATGTTGTTGCAAAACAGATGTGTTTTTATGCAATTTATTTGTTACTTTGGTTTGTTATATTTTTTTGGGTGGTGGTTATTTTATCATGAAATCTTTTTTATGTTGGCAATGTTTGTTGTTTTTACGTTCATTTTGATTTTACTGTCTGTGCTGCATTATTTTTAAAATTCTTTCTCCAGATGTTGTGCCGAATGTTGTTTTAATCCTTAATAGATGTCCATTTGTCAGGGTACCATTGGCACCGAACCGGGGCGTCGGCGCACGCCTATGCGCCGGCGCGCTCCGTTACGCGCTGTTCAGCAAATCCCTGTTGTTCCCGGGCGTCGGCGCGGCGCTAGGGCGCGCGCGGGTACGCGGCGCTTGTGCGCGCGTGTGCACATGCGCGCGTACGGGCGTGCGCGCGTTCGCGATAGCGCCGGCTTGGCGCCAAAGTGCACATGAAAGTCCCCCTGTGCCTCTGGCACATTGCTGCTTCGTCTCAGCTTTGTGATTCTTGTATTTGAACCTGATTGCTTGCTACCTATCTGACCCGGCTTGTCTGACCATCCGTCCTGCTCCAATCCGACCCGGCCTGTCCGACTATTCTTCTACTACCTGCCTGATACCATTGCCGATCTCTGCCTGCCTACCGACTCTGCCTCTGCCTGCTGTTTTGCCTGTCTCATATCCTTGCTGACCCGGACCGTCTGACCCTGCTTGTTCCTGTTTAGTCCTTGCTGTTGCACCTTCAGCCTCAGCTCCAGAGACCTCTGCATCTCCAAGTGTTCCAGTTTGCTGCCTCCAGTCTCACCTGATCTGCAGTCCAGCCATCCCTGTGGGATCTCTCATCACTTCAGCATCAGAGACTCAGCTCAACAGGCACTCCTACCCCACTGTGCTCAGGAGACCACTGTCCCCACTCCAGTGGCTCCTGAACCAGCGTTGTATGAGAGGTCTTCTCCTACAAGTCAGGCTCTACTACCAGGTACCTAACAGTACAAAGCAGCCATGTCTGAGCCTGCAGGAGATACCTCTCCATTGAAGGAGATATGCACACACCTGGCAGCTCTCACCCAAGCAGTGCAAGCCCTTCAGGACAATTATAACAGACTGGAGGGACAAGTTCAGAATCTTGCAGGGTCTAACCCTTCAACCTCCTCTTCAGCTGCTGCCCCAACACAGACTGTTCCAGGGCCTTCAGTGGTAATGCTCCCACCTGAACCACGGGTCCCCATTCCTGAAAGGTTCTCCAGAGACCGGGCTAAGTTTCGGGGTTTCCGCAATGCTTGCCAGCTCTTTTTTGCCTTACAGCCCAGAACCTTTTCGCTGGAAGCCACTAAAGTTGGATTTGTAATTTCCCTCCTACAAGGGGAACCACAGATCTGGGCACATCGTTTACTTGAAGGGGACTCTGCTCTAACTCAAACCTTATCCGCTTTCTTCGAAGCCATGGCACAATTATATGAGGATCCTCAACAGACTGCCACAGCCGAATCTGCTCTGCTCGCGCTCCAACAAGGCCGCAGACCTGCGGAGGACTAAGTTACTGAATTCAGACGTTGGAGCGCGGACACCCAGTGGAATGACGCGGCTCTGCGTCATCAGTTCCGCATTGGACTGTCTGAAAGTTTAAAGGATGAACTTGCTCGAGTTGGTATTCCAAATACCTTGGAGGCCTTGATCACCCTAACCATTCAGATCGATCGTCGCCTCCGAGAACGCCGATCTGAACGATCAGTTCAACCAAACCGCCCGACCTGGATGACACCACGAGCCCCGATTCCTGCATCACGCTACTTACCTGTGCCCAGTCCAAATTCAGTCAATACCACACCAGATACCTCCGAACCAATGCAGTTAGGTCTGATGCGACCTGCCCTGTCTCCCGAAGAACGTGCCCGACGTCGACAATTAAATCTGTGTCTTTACTGTGGAGGAACCGGGCATTATGTCCATAATTTCCCAGTCAGAATAAGTAAGTGCTCATCTCCTATACTTACCAGTCTCTCTGCTTTATCTACAAATCCTACCCACCTTGCCATTCCTCTCTCGTTACAGCTTCAAGAAAGGACACTCCAAGTCAACGCAATTATTGACTCCGGGGCATGCAGCTGCTTTATAGACTTAAACTTTGCCAATCAGCACAACATCCCTTTACGGACTAAAGCCCATGGACTTTCTGTCTTTCTTGCCGATGGCTCCCGTATTATATCCGGACAAGTGACACAAGAGACCCTGCCATTATCCGCTACAACTTCTTCTCAACACAAGGAATTGCTGATCCTTGACGCCATCACCTCCCCTATGTTTCCCATTATCCTGGGCATTCCCTGGCTACAAGCCCACAATCCACACATCCACTGGGCATCAGGAGAAGTAAAATTTCTGTCATCCTACTGCCAGGAACACTGTTTGGCGAAAGATTCGGATCCCCAAGCTACCCTGCTTTGCCTGGACTCCGACCAGACAAATTGTCAGGTCATTCCCAAACACTATCATGACTACATTGATGTCTTCAGCAAAAAGGGGGCAGATTCTCTTCCACCTCATCGTCCCTACGATTGCCCCATCGAATTGCTGCCAGGATCCGAAATTCCCTTTGGACGCATCTTTCCCCTATCTGAGAAGGAACAAGAAGTGTTGAAAACATATATAGATGAAAACTTGGCCAAAGGATTCATTCGCCATTCTACTTCTCCAGCAGGTGCGGGAATATTCTTTGTTACTAAGAAGGACAAATCTCTCCGCCCGTGTATTGACTACCGAGAATTGAATAAAATCACGGTCAAAAATCGTTATCCCCTACCCTTGATACCCGAACTGTTCCAGAAATTAAGGACTGCCGTCATTTTTTCTAAGCTTGATCTAAGAGGGGCCTATAATCTGATCCGCATTCGGGCTGGGCATGAGTGGAAAACAGCTTTTCGGACCCGATTCGGGCATTATGAATATTTAGTCATGCCTTTTGGACTCTGCAATGCCCCTGCGACCTTTCAACACCTAATTAATGATGTGCTTAGAGACTTTTTAGATCTGTTTGTGATCGCATATCTAGACGACATTTTGATCTTTTCAGAATCCCTAGAGCTCCATCGGAAACATGTTTGCCAAGTGTTGGGTCGTCTCCGCTTACACAGACTTTATGCAAACGCGGAGAAATGCGAGTTTGAACAACAGAGCATCCAATTCTTGGGCTTGATTATCTCCTCAACTGGCATCAAGATGGACCCACAGAAGGTTTCTGCCGTTCTGGACTGGCCGGTACCCCTGGACAAGAAAGGGGTTCAGCGATTCATCGGGTTCGCAAACTTTTACAGGAAGTTTATCAAGGGTTTCTCTGCAATAATCGCACCAATCACACAACTGACCAAACAGAATACCCGTTTTTCCTGGAATCATCTAGCCCAAGAGGCTTTTGAGAACCTCAAGAGACTTTTTACCTCAGCACCTATTCTCAGTCACCCTGAACCATCCTTGCCATTCATTTTAGAAGTGGACGCTTCGGAGATAGCGGTCGGTGCGATACTCTCGCAACGAAAGGGCAGTAAGGATGTTATGCACCCCGTAGGGTTCTTCTCCCGAAAACTCTCCTCTGCGGAGAGAAACTATGATGTCGGTGATCGGGAGCTTCTTGCCATCAAGACTGCATTAGAGGAGTGGAGGTACCTGTTGGAGGGGGCTGTGCATCCAGTGCTAATTTATACTGATCACAAGAATTTAGAATATTTACGATCTGCTAAAAGGCTAAAACCCCGTCAAGCCCGTTGGGCGCTGTTTTTCTCACGCTTTTCCTTCCACATTACGTATCGGCCAGGTTCAAGAAATGTCAAACCAGACGCATTATCACGAATGCATGACAACCCAAGGGACTTATCTGCTCCGGACACCATTTTACCTGCAAACAATTTTTTGCTCATACAAACTGATCTTCTCTCTCAGATTAAGGAAGCATCTTCTGAATCAGCCAGACCCACAGGGTTTACCTTAAGTAGCAAGGACGGACTGTTCTGGAAAGGTAGCCAAATTTTTGTTCCTGAGGAGGTTCGGGTCAAGGTCTTGGCACTCGCTTCACGATCACCCACTGGCAGGTCACTTTGGGGTTCGTAAAACCCTGGAATTGGTACAGCGTACCTTCTGGTGGCCCAATTTAAAGGACTTTTGTGAGAAGTATGTCAAATCTTGCCCTATCTGTACCCAGAATAAGACTTCCAGGAGTCGAGCTTGGGGCCTGTTAAAACCTTTACCAGTACCCGATAGGCCCTGGAATATGATATCCATGGACTTTGTTGTAGAGCTTCCATGTTCTGAGGGGTGTTCTGCTATCTTCGTGGTAGTAGACCGTTTTACCAAGATGGCCCATTTTCTTCCATTAAAAGGAACTCCGTCAGCTATTGAAACGGCTCACATCTTCATTAAGGAAATCATTAGACTTCACGGAATCCCTGTAAACATAACCTCTGACAGAGGGGTACAATTTACCTCACGTTTCTGGAGAGCCCTGTGTGAGTCTTTAAAAATTAAACTGGCCTTGTCTTCGGCCTATCACCCTCAGACCAATGGTCAGACGGAGAGGACCAATCAGACTCTTGAGCAGTATATCAGATGTTTTACTTCTTTCTCACAAGATGATTGGGTATCCTTGCTGCCTTTGGCAGAATTTGCCTACAACAATGCCAAACATTCAGCCACCGGTCAATCCCCCTTTTTCGCTAATTATGGTTTCCATCTAACCTTTTTACCCGATTTCCTTCCAGAGTCCTCAGTCCCGGCAGTACAGAGTACGGTAGACTTCATCAATCATAACAACCAGATGTTGCAGGAAGCAGTATCCAAGGCTCAGGCGGACAGCAAGAGGATCTTTGACCGGAAGAGAAGAGGGGAATTGAAGCTTCAGCTTGGCGATCAGGTATGGCTATCTACAAGTAATATCAAACTAGCATGTCCTTCTAAGAAGTTGGCACCTAGATTTATGGGACCATTTCCGGTTAAAAGAAAGATCAATGAAGTTTCGTATGAACTAACTTTGCCTGACTCTCTTAAAATACACCCCGTGTTTCATGTGTCATTGCTCAAACCTGCTGTACCTGATCCCTTCCCCGGTAGAGGAACTAGACCTCCTGAACCTATTGTGATTGATGGCAACGAGGAATTTGAGGTCGAGGCTATCCTTGATTGCAGGAAAAGACAAGGGCAGATCCAGTTCCTAATTAAGTGGAGGGGCTACGGCCCAGAAAGTAATTCATGGGAACCAGATAGTAATGTGCATGCTAGGCGTTTAGTGCGAGCCTATTTTTCTAACCATCCGGAAAAGAAAAGGCTTTTGGGCACCCGGAGGTTGCCCCTTGGGGGGGGCAATGTCAGGGTACCATTGGCACCGAACCGGGGCGTCGGCGCACGCCTATGCGCCGGCGCGCTCCGTTACGCGCTGTTCAGCAAATCCCTGTTGTTCCAGGGCGTCGGCACGGCGCTAGGGCGCGCGCGGGTACACGGCGCTTGTGCGCGCGCGCGCGCGCGCGTGTGCACGTGCGCGCGTACGGGCGTGCGCGCATTCGCGATAGCGCCGGCTTGGCGCCAAAGTGCACATAAAAGTCCCCCTGTGCCTCTGGCACATTGCTGCTTCATCTCAGCTTCGTGATTCTTGTATTTGAACCTGATTGCTTGCTACCTATCTGACCCGGCTTGTCTGACCATCCGTCCTGCTCCAATCCGACCCGGCCTGTCCGACTATTCTTCTACTACCTGCCTGATACCGTTGCCGATCTCTGCCTGCCTACCGACTCTGCCTCTGCCTGCTGTTTTGCCTGTCTCATATCCTTGCTGACCCGGACCGTCTGACCCTGCTTGTTCCTGTTTAGTCCTTGCTGTTGCACCTTCAGCCTCAGCTCCAGAGACCTCTGCATCTCCAAGTGTTCCAGTTTGCTGTCTCCAGTCTCACCTGATCTGCAGTCCAGCCATCCCTGTGGGATCTCTCATCACTTCAGCATCAGAGACTCAGCTCAACAGGCACTCCTACCCCACTGTGCTCAGGAGACCACTGTCCCCACTCCAGTGGCTCCTGAACCAGCGTTGTATGAGAGGTCTTCTCCTACAAGTCAGGCTCTACTACCAGGTACCTAACAGTGTGTATGTGTTTGCCAAAGTCAGCAGATAGAGGATTGGTATCAGCTGAGTTAGCAGTTGGGGGGGGGGGGTTCCAAATGATTCTGGGACACAAAAAAAATGCCTCTGGCACTCTGCCAGAATTTCAAACACACATCACAAATTTCTACATTTTAGGGGTTTTTTAGGGTAAAGCACTACTATGGAGCTGACAAAATAAATTGTTAATTGACTACACGAGGTAAATATAGGCCCAGGAGAGCATGCTGGGGAGGTAAGTGAAGGCAAATATGTATAAAGGAAAAAAAAAAAAACTAAAATTCCAGCATGCATGAGGACAAAGGAGACACTCACAGCATATTACAATCATGGTAATTAGGGAATGAGGAAAGAAATACAATACATTAGCAAACATTCTATACAATAAAATGTGCTATTAAAGGATAAATCTTACCTTAATATGCTCCTTCTGCAGGACCTGGATGATGGCAGAACAGGTCTCTGGGATAATGATCCCCAGAGCCTGGGGGGAGATGCCTGTCGAGAACTTAAGATCCTGCAGGCTTCTCCCCGTCGCTAAGTACCGCAGGGTGGCAACTAGCCTCTGCTCCGGAGTGATGGCTTGCCTGCCTGCTGATACAGGGGGTCAGCAAAGCCAACAAACGGTAAAATACGGGGTCCGTCATCCAGAGAAAGTTCCTGAAATCATCAGGATTATTCTTACGGATCTCACGGAGCAAAGGCATATGACAGAACTGGTCACGCTGGAGCAACCAATTCTTGGTCCTTGAACTCCTCCCCACCCTGTTCATGGACTGGACATGTGTCAAAGTAAAGACCCCAACACTAAGCCCCCGCACAGCACGAACTCTACGAGGAGTACGTATACGCAACATGGCTAGAAAACGGTCGGCTGCTCAGAATGATGTAACAGAACGCACTGAAGAACAGCTAGGCCTGTGAAGAGTGACCTGAAAAACAGTAACGAACGAACAAGAACACAATGACAGAGTCACGCGTAACTCGCTGCATGCACTGAAGACCAGAAACAAACCCACAAGCACAAACTGAACAGCAGAAAATGATCTGAAAACCACGAGTCTGAAAAAGCGCGAATCGTCTCTCACCAAACTTTTACTAACACAAGATTAGCAAAAGGAGCCCAAAGGGTGCCGCGCTTGGTTCTGAACTGCCTTTTTATAGTCTCGTCGTATGTGTAGGCGACAGGACCGTCTCCTACAGTTGATTCAGCTGCGGGATCGGGGAACCACCAGTGCAGAGCTTGCTCAGGAATGGCAGCAGGCAGGCGTGAGTGCATCTGCACGCATAGTGAGGCGAAGATTTTTGGAGGATGGCCTGGTGTCAAGAAGGGTAGCAAAGAAGCCACTTGGAAAAACATCAGGGACAGACTGATATTCTGCAAATGGTACAGGAATTGGACTGCTGAGAACTGGGGTAAAGTCATTTTCTCTGATGAATCCCCTTTCCAATTGTTTGGGGCATCCAGAAAAAAACTTGTCCGGAGAAGAAAAGATGAGTGCTATCATCAGTCCTGTGTCATGCCAACAGTAAAGCATCCTGAGACCATTCATATGTGGGGTTGCTTCTCATCCAAGGGAGTGGGCTCACTCACAATTTTGACTAAAAACACAGCCATGAATAAAGAATGGTACAAAAACATCCTCCGAGAGCAACTTCTCCCAACCATCCAAGAACAGTTTGGTAACGAACAATGCCTTTTCCAGTGTTATGGAGAACCTTGCCATAAGGCAAAAGTGATAATTAAGTGGTTGGGGGAACAAAACATCACAATTTTGGATCCATGGCCAGGAAACTCCCCACACCTAATCTCATTGAGAACTTGTGGTCAATCTTTAAGTGGCGAGTGAACAAAAAAAAAAACCCACAAATTATGACAAACTCCAAGCATTGATTATGCAAGAACCAGTCAGGATGTGGCCCAGAAGTTGATTGACAGCATGCCAGGGCCAATTGCAGAGATCTTAAAAAAAAAGGGTCAACACTGCAAATATTGACTCTTTACATTAACTTAATGTATTTGTCAATAAAATGTACCAAAACTGTCTTCATAAAAAAATAGGAAGCTAATGTGGATGCTACAGCAAGTAGTTTGCCTTTCTTTGTTGTTTTCATAAGTCAGCTCCAGAATTTTGTAGTAAATTATTTAGACACAGATAACAAGAGCATTGCTGTTACCTTCCCAGAGAATTGAGGTTTACAAGAGTTGTTAAGCTTCTGTGTTCTTTTGCATTAAACCCACATACAAGTGCTGATTTCTTATATGGGCTGACAAGTAAAAACTCCTAATAAAAAAGAAAAGCAGGACAGCATTATGAGCGACGGTTTTCAAGCTATGGCCACAGCTAAAACATTATAGACTGTGTATATATATCTATATATATAGATATATATATATAGATATATATATCTATATATATAGATATAGATATATATATCTATATATATATTGATATATATATTGATATATATATATATATATATATATATACCTGTATATATATATATATATATATATATATATATATATATATATATAGAGAGAGAGAGAGAGAGAGAGATATCTATATCTATAGATATAGATATATCAGAGAATAAGAATGATAACACAAAAACTTTTCTTTCACTTATTGTTAGTGTTTGGCTGAAGCCATTTATTATCAATCAACTGTGTTTACTCTTTTTAAATCATAATGGCAACAGAAAGTACCCAAATGACCCTGATCAAAAGTTTACATACCCCAGTTCTTAATAACGTGTATTGTCCCCTTTAACATCAATGACAGCTTGAAGTCTTTTGTGGTATTTGTGGATGAGGCTCTTTATCTTCTCAGATGGTAAAGCTGCCCAATTCCTCTTGGCAAAAAGCCTCCAGTTCCTGTAAATTCTTGGGCTGTCTTGCATTAACTGCACGTTTGGATCTCCCCAGAGTAGCTCAATGATATTGAGGTCAGGAGACTGAGATGGCCACTCCAGAACCTTCACTTTATTCTGCTGTAGCCAATGACAGGTTGACTTGCGTTTTGGATCATTGCCATGTTGGAATGTCCAAGTACGTCCCATGCGCAGCTTCCTGGCTGATGAATGCAAATGTTCCTCCAGTATTTTTTGATAACATACTGCATTCATCTTGCCAACAAATTTCCTGTGCCTTTGTAGCTCTCACATGCCCAAAACATCAGCGATCCACCTCCGTACCTTTCATCATAGGCCTTATTGACTCCTCTCCAAATGCAGCGTTCATGGTTGTGGCCAAAAAGCTCAATTTTGGTTTCATCACTCCAAATGACTTTGTTCCAGCAGGTTTGAAACGTCAGTGCAGCACAGGATGAAAGATGCAAGGGTCTGTCAGGAGTCCAGAAACTCATCGACCTTTTATACACACACACGAATTACATGCAAACAGATCACAGGTGAGGATGGTTACCTTTAATAGCCATTCAAACCCCTTTGTGTCAACTTGTGTGCATGTTATCAGGCCAAAATCACCAGGGTATGTAGACTTTTGATTAGGGTAATTTGGGTTGTTTCTGTTGCCATTATGATTTAAAAAGAGTTGAACACAGTTGATTGATAATAAATGGCTGCAGCCAAACACTAACCATGAGTGAGTTATTATTCATATTCTCTGAAAAATGGCCAAGAAATAATATATTCTGCCAGGGCATGTAAACTTATGCACAACTGTATATAAATATATATATATATATATATATATATATATATATATAATCATATAGACCAGTGTTTCTCAACTCCAGTCCTCAAGGCGCACCAACAGGTCATGTTTTCAGGATTTCCCTCAGATGAAACAGCTGTGGTAATTACTAAGGCAGTGAAACTGATCAAATCACTTGTGCAAAATAATGGTAAGCCTGAAAACATGACCTGTTGGGGCGCCTTGAGGACTGGAGTTGAGAAACACTGATATAGACAACCCATCTACACTCGTCTGGGCATGAGGAGTGTGAACAAATCGCATCCCTTGCATCCTTTTAAAATCATAATGGCAACAGAAACTACCCAAATGACCCTGATCAAAAGTTTACATACCCTGGTTATTTTGGCCTGATAACATGCACACAAGTTGACACAAAGGGGTTTGAATGGGATGAACAGAATGAACAGATTTAACAAGAACCAGTCATAACTTGGCTTATGAAAGAATTTAAACACAAAAATGTAAAAAAAATTGTGACAAAACCTTTTTTTTGTTCTTGGGGTATTTGTATGCACATACTATAGCTGTGGTAAAATACCAGCCCATCATATTACTTAGCATTGGTTATCCACTTACTTTTGTGAGTTCCAGGATATCCTGACTCTGAACTGGCACTCAAAATAAAACACTGACCCTGATTTACTAAAGAAGTAGAGCATATTCCCGTTCAAGGTGAATTTTTACTTATTTTAATTGATGTAGCAAATCAAAGGGAAAATTCACATATCTTAAAGGGTTTGTAAACCCTTGATTTTTTTTAAAATAAAAGTAAAAACATGCCTATACTTACCTGCTCTGTGCAATGGTTTTGCACAGAGCAGCCCCAAGCCTCTTCTTCTAGGGTCCCTAGGGTCCTCCTCTTCATCGGATGCCCTTACGGAAAGCCTCTTTCCATTGGGGCACCCATGCAGACTTTCTCCCGAGTCCCGCTGCTGCATTCATTGACACAGACAGCAGGACTTGGCCCCGGCCCCCGTTCCTGTGTCAAAGCGTTTGATTGACATCAGCGGGAGCCAATGGCTTCTGCTGCTATCAATATGTCCATTGAGGAAAGTGACAGTGGCTGGAGCCGCTATGCTCATGCACATTGCTGGATTGGATCGGATCGGGCACAGGTAAGAAAAAGGGGTGGGGGTTTAGGGGGGAGCTGCAGCACAGAAGGTTAAGACTGTTAAGACTTTACAACCACTTTAATGTATAGGGTGAAGTTGTGATGACTTCAGTCATCCAATCCCCTTCAAGCAAAAATCCTGTTTTGTTTTTTTTTTTTGTTTTTTTGTTTTTTTTACTTTTCTTGCACAGGATTGGGTATTCTTTGATAAATAAATGTTCACTTTGTTTCACATTGTTCAACAAGATAAGTAAAATATATTTTGAAAACCAAGAAGCTCTTCTCTTTTAGTAAATCAACCCCAATGCATTCAAGATGAAGCCACCCTAGTGCACTCTAAAAAGGCAAAAGCTATGCCTCTTTTATACAAGAAAATATCCTGCAGCTTCTCTTACTGGCTATTTTCTTTCTGACAGATTCCCTTTAATAAGATCTTAGTTCTTTTTCCTTCAGTGTGTTGGAGGTTAAGGAAAGGAAAAATTAATTCAAATGTAGTCCAAACAGCGCCTGTTTCAAGTTGCTTCCTCAAGGTCGTCTTCCATTATTGGCATATTAAGAAAACTTCTTCTACGGACGTGTCAGTAAACAGAGCAGAGAGTACGCTATCAAGGGATTTCCCTTGGGTTAAACTTTAATGCAGGAGTTGGGATTAATCTAACAAGGAAAGCTGCAGGGAGGCAGAACTATGTAAAAGTTTGGTTATAGCTGGAGTGTACATGTAATTACCTCTCTCAGAATACTGACACACAGCCATTTATTCTGATCCATCCATGCTGACTTTGATAGGTAAGAAAATAGGATCACAGCGGAGAGTTAAGTAAGGTGAATTCAGAATAGATGTGTCAGCATTACCAAGGATAGCAGGTAAATTTCCACTAACAGGAGAGTGAGAACATTAAAAAGTTACTAGTTATCTGCAGCCAAGAAATACAGACTGAATTTCATTTTAAAATGAATATTGTACAAAAGGAACACTGTTGTCTATAATAAGAAATATACGCCTCCATCCTTGTATTTGAGATAGGAAAAAAGGAGTTTGGGCACGTGACATAGCTGAGTAAAAGGTCAATCCATAATAACATATAACAAACTGCAACATGTACATACATAGATATTAGGTAATTAAATATATACACACATCAAAAATGCACAGTACAATTCATAAGTATACAGGGTAAGCATCATAGCACATATTGATGGGTGGTAATAGCCGATATGTATTCCATATAATAAGATTAATAGAGGTTGAATATTACATAGTATGGTATAAATGGAGTAAACCATATCTTAAAAGTATAGATGCATGAAGTAAGCTCTACGCGTTTCGTAGATTGTCTCCACTTCCTCAGGAACAGATGCATACCATATCGGCTAGAAAAAAGTAGAAAAATACATAAATAAACTTTACTTTATTTTCTTTATTCTAGCCGATATGGTATGCATGTGTTCCTGAGGAAGTGGAGCGAATCCAAGAAACGCGTATAGCTTACTTGATGCAGCTATACTTTTAAGATACGGTTTACTCCATTTATCCCATACTATGTCATATTCAACCTCCATTGATCTTATGATATGGAATACATATCGGCTATTACCACTCAGTAATATGTGCTATTATGTTTACCCTGTATATGCATGAATTGTACTGTGCATTTTTGATGTGTGTATATATTTAATTACCTAATATCTATGTATGTACATATTGCAGTATGTTATGTTGTCTGCAAATAAATACTTTATTACGGATTGACCTTTTACTCAGCTATTTCACGTGCCTCATATAAAGTCCCAAACTCCCTTTTTCTTATCTCCAGGTGAAATCCAGGGCCAAAGCCAACCAGTCATTTTGCAGCCCTGCAATGTGACATCATCCCGCTACTGCTAGAGTCTTCAAGACCTGTGATGGACAGCTAACGTAAAGTGTCCACATGACCAGGCAACGATGTGAGTAGCTGAAAAAGAGCCTTTGCAATCTGCAGTCATGATGAAAGAAGACTAAAAGACTAAGGCCGGCCATACATGGGTCAAATTCCGAAATAATATTTCTTTGAAAATCTTCTTTGAAATTAGGGGGCCGCAGCAATGGGCGATTTTCCTGCGGCCATCAAAATTGAGTGATCGGGCATGTTGGAAATTTATTTTTAAATTATCGATTTTCTAATCAATGGTGGGAGAATCATGTGAGAAATATAATTAAAAAAGAAATGCGCATGAGCACAAAAAAAGAAAATTCCCGGAAAGAAAAGAAAATTCTTTTCTGTAGCAACATGAGATGAAATTGAAGACTTGGTTGGTCGAATTTCGAAATAAATGGTGGCACCATCCGATCACAAAACACACAAAATGTATGATTTTCAAAAGAAAATTAATTCGGAATTCGACCCATGTTTGGCTTGCATAAGAGTCAGAGTAACAGGGGATTCACCTGAGCATTTGGTTCCTTTAATTTTCTTTTTTAACTGCTTCCAATTCTGATATTCCTCCCCTACATGTAAAAAACATTTTTTTTTCTAGAAAATTACTTATAACCCCCAAACATTATATATTTTTTAAGCAGAGGCCAGTATTCCATATTTGTATGTTGCATGATATTTGCGCGTTGGATTTTTAAACATTATTTTGTTGGGGGAAAAATTGAATATTGAATTTTAATGCACAAAAACACAATTTAATACCCAATTTTTTGCTAAAATATAAGAGATGATGTTACAGCGAGTAAAGTACCAAACATGTCACACTTTAAAATTGCATACACCCTTGGAACAGTGCCAAACTATGGTACCTAAAAATCTCCATAGGTGACATTTTAAAAGCCTTTACATGTTACTAGTGTAGAGTTACATAGGAGATCTGGATCTAGAATTATTGCTCTGATGTTCGTGACGATACCTCACATGTGTGGTTTGATCGCCACTTACATATGTGTGCAGGATCAATGTGCACGTTCACATTTGTGCGCGAGCATGGGGGGAAAGGGGGAGCTTTAAAATGTTTGTTTTTTTTTCTATTACACTGTATCTTTTTTTTAATCCTTTTTTTTTTTTACATTTTTTGATCAACGTTATCAAAAGGGATGAACAAGATCCTTATGTGATAACATGGGCCGTGACAGACAGGTCCTTTTTATGGAGATCAATTAGACCCCAGATCTTTCCTCTGGCCTCCAATGCAGCTGATCAGACACAGATCAGTCTGTCTCCTGCCAACTCTAAGGCCAAGAAATGAGCAATCAGAAGACATCTGATTGCTCAGTTCACAGTCTGCTTTGAGCAGAGAGTGGTGACTGAGTAGCTCTGCTACTCCAGCACTCACTTAAAGAGGAGTTCCACCCAAAAACTTCCACTTTACGAGATGGATTATTGACCTAATAGAGACTTTGGTTCTTGGACTAGATGCCAAAAAGGCTTTCGACCGCCTTGGCTGGCCTTTTCTGTTCGCCACGCTGAAATGCATGGGGTTCCGGGGGTCCCTTCCTACAGGCTATTCAGCACTTATACACAAATCCCACATCCCAGGTTAAGATCCCCTTTGCCCTATCCTCTGCCTTCCCGACTGCGAATTGGACCTGCCATTGGTGCCCACTCTCACCACTACTGTTTGCACTGTGTGTTGAGCCCCTGGCGGCTTCCATTCGTAGAAACCCAGACATACATGGGGTCCCGGTGCAGGGAAGGGAATTTAAAATAGCACTGGTCGCAGAAGACGTCATACTCACCCTGACCCAACCTAGAACCTCACTGCCCAACCTACACACTGAACTTGACCTCTATAGATCCTTTTTTGGCTATAAAATAAACACAGCTAAATCGGAGGCTCTCCCTATCAATATCCCAGCAGCAGAGACGCAACACCTACAGCAATGCTTTCCATACCACTGGAAGACGACAGCCCTGAAATATTTGGGAGTTCAGATCACCCCATCTTACGCTACCCTATACCGAGCTAACTTTCCTCCCTTGTTCCGGTCCATAAGGGATCTGCTACAGAAATGGGAGGTTCACCATATCTCCCTCCTGGGGAGGGTGGCCTCTGTTAGGATGACCGTCCTCCCCAAACTCCTCTATCTCTTCCAAAGGCTGCCCATCCCAATTCCATATGCAGACTTGAAAACTCCAGGCAGATTTAGTGCACTTTGTCTGGAATTATAGAAGACATAGAATATCTCAGTCAGCCCTGACGACGTCACATTCCGACAGTTGGTTGGCATTTCCTGACTTATATAAATATTACCAAGCTGCCCAACTGCGTGCCCTGGCCTCCTGGTTTCCCCAACGATCTTACAACAGATGGACAGAAATCGAAAAAATATGGCCTGCACCCACGCACCCAAATAGCCTGCTCTGGAATGCAAATGTGGAGGTGGACTCGGCCCGGCTTTTGGGTCCCATGCTCCATCTCAGATCACTCTGGCACAGACTATCTCGAGCACATAAGCTGTGCTCAGAGAGATGACTATTAACGTCCTTCCTTTATAACCCTAGGATGCCTGCGGGTCTTACACACCAGATGTCTTCGCCCTGGGTGACACAGAATATATTCCACTTTGGCCATTTAGTGCACCCCTGTACACGCAAGATGCTCTCATTCGCTGAACTCCAAAAAAAATGTGATTTACCTCACCAGGTGTTTTATGGCTATTTGCAAATAAGACATTATGCCCAATCTTTCGCCCCGAACCTCCAATTCTCAGCGCCAACGCCCTTTGAGAGCTTGATGTTGGAGGGCTCCGCACGCCAAGGCTTAATTTCAGATATATATTGGTTGTTAAACTCCTACTCCTTCCCCACCCAGGGCAAGCATACATATATGCTTCGCTGGAAAAAAGCACTAGGGGAGGAAATCCCAGAGGAGACATGGCGGACGATCTGGTCTCAGGCAGCAAAGAGCTCCTTTTGCACTCTCTCTAAGGAGAACGCCTATAAAATACTTTACTTCTGGTACCTGACGCCAGACGTTCTCCATGCCATTTACCCTTCCAGCTCGGATAGATGTTGGAGCTGCCAGGGAGCCAAGGGGACCCTATATCATGTCTATTGGACCTGCCCCAAGATAGTGCCTTTCTGGACAGAGACGCAGCTTTTACTGTCCCGCCTTCTAGGAGTACAGGTTTCCAGAACCCCAAAATCATTTCTCCTTGGAGTTTCTACTCTGCAGATTCCCAGACATTCCAAAAAGCTGCTTAGACATGTCCTGACAGCCGCGAGGTGCCTTGTTGCCCTCCATTGGAAATGACAAGCCCCGCCCACCCAAACAGACTTATACACCAGAAAAAAAGACATAGAGCTGATGGAAAAAATGACAGCTAGATTACAAAATAGATTGGAAGCACATGACAAAGTCTGGGAAGAATGGCATAGAGGAGAGGACCCGACCTGAGCTGGTGGTCGAGCCTCCCGATCTCTCCCCCTCCCTCCCCACCTCCCTCTATCTTTCTCTTCTCTACTGTGTTCTTTCTCCTCTCTCTTCTTTGGATTTTGCTGAGGTCCATAAAGGAACCCACTTAACAACTACCAACTCTTATGCGGAACCAGCTATGAATCCCTTCTGTTTGGTTTATAATCTACTAACATTTGAAGTACATTGGCTTTATTGCTGGTCTGCTGAAGTCTATGCATTACAGTGTCAATGTTCTGTTTATTCACTTGCTTTTATGTTCAATAAAAAATTGTTATTTGAGAAAAAAAAATGGTAGAGTATGTGTGTGATACCACTGCTGAAATATACAAAAATAGGATATCTATCCTATGTAGCGTGCTTTTCTGTATCAATTATTTTGTGTCAAAAATATACTGTCCACAAAGTGTTTACTAGTGACAAAATAATATTCCAAAAAACTGTCTAAAGTGCTAGTGCTAAAAAAATATAAACTATGACAGATATTAAAAAATGTGTAATGTGCCAATATTACTTAGTGACCATCAAATATCTCATATCACCATGCATATATACTACATGCTGCAAAAAATGTCCTCAACATGTGCATAAACACTACAGACCACTAGATGTCCTCAGTGGGTGATTACTTCTGTGCAATGACGTTAGGTGCTACCAAAAACTATTTAAAGTGCTAGTGCTACAAAAATATAAAAAAAAAATATTAATACTAAATAATGAGCCAATATTACTAACAAAATATCACATATCAACATGCATATGTACTACATAGTGCAAAAAAATAAACACATTTCCTTGACATATGCAGAAACACCACAGTACACTGGATGTCTTCAGTGAGTGATCACTTCTGTGCAATGACGTTCCTTTTCAGTATATTGTGCTCCTAATTCACCACTTATCATGACTTTACCACCACCTCATGCAATGGCCACTCACCAGATGTAATAAGAATAAACGCCTTTGGTTCATTAAGGATAACCAATCCGTTTGTGATGGGTCCAATAGCAGCCTTTCCAAGCAATGTATTAGTATCTCTTGCTCTGTTTAGTGCTCATAAAGACATATGCATAGCCATCATGGTATAGTATGTAATTTTATTTTATTAAAAAAGTTAGAAGCATGGTTAAACTCACATGTTATGGTGCCCTTAAGGCGGCACCAAGCAAATTCAGCAGTGTATATGGAAAGCATTGTCTCAGTTTGTTTCCCCTCTATCACTGTGTCTCCTCACAGCAGCATGCGTTCCAGGCCTCACTCTCGTTCAACCGGAAGTGATGAGAAAGTTCTCAGCAGCCTCTACGCATTTCACAATGTACTGTATTTATTGGCGTATAACACTCACTTTTTCACCATGAAAATCGGGTGCAAATAGCGCGTGCGTGTTATAAGCCAATACTTCAATTTTAGCTGCCTCGGAGGGGACAGGGAGGGGGGCGGGGTGAGCGCCGTCAGATTACATACAGTTTGAATCTCCTGTTTACTTGGCGGCCTCTGTAATAGGAAGTCCCATCTCCTGGGCCACCATTGGACCACTGTTCTGTCTATCATAGGAGATTCTCACTGTATCTGTATGTAATCTGTCGGCGCTCATCCCGCCCCCCCTTCTTGTCCCCTCTAGGCTGCAGATGGGCATCGATCAGACTGCATTGATGGCAATGGCGAGGCTGTTGCATTGATGGCAATGGCGAGGCTGCATTGATGTGGACTAATGAGGCTGCATTGATGGCACTTGTGAGGCTGCAGATGGGCACTGACCCTTATTTTGCTTCAAAGTTCCTAATTTAAAATTTAAGTTTTTTTCCTTAAAATGAATGTGCGTGTTATACGCCTGTGCGTGTTATACGCCGATAAATACGGTAATTTGCGTCATCAGGAAGTATTACTGTACAATAATATCCTGATACAGTTCAATACAACATAAAAAAATGCATATGAATGGGACAGTATTGTCTGGAGGCTCTCTGATGTTGATCTTTTTCCCAATGATGACTTACCATGTCGTTTTCTATATATGTCTCTGGTGTTGTGTGGAGGTTTTCAATGAGATGGAAAAAGCAACAATTTACAGAATAAATGAAGAAGAAGCAGGGAAATCCTTACAATACAGGTTCTCAGGTACAGCTTTCTTTCCAGCAAGCGGCTATAATTCTCAAGACATAGTGGGACTGATTTAATAAATCTAGAGAGAAAACCTGGAAGCTGATTGGTTTCTATGTAGAGCTGCACCAGATTTAGCTCTCTTCCAATTTTAGTATATCAACCCCAGGGTGCCTAGCCACAGGAAGAGTACAGCTATTTATTAGGCAAAACTACACTCTTCAGAGAACTGCTTAGGCACAATTATTATTCTAGATGTTCCCCGTATGATGGCAAATCTTCACTTTTTAAATTCAAATCCACTTTAACTCAAACAAGCCCAATTAATGGGAAGCAATAAACATTCTGGTTAAATTGTATTTGAATGTTTTATATTAAAAAACTTTAAAACTGATGTTTTGTTCTTGTTAGTACTATTTTCATAAAAATTAAATTTTACATATAAGCATGTAATAGAGATTATACTCATGACATTGCTGTCAAAGAGTACTGTGGAATTCCAAGAGTAAAACAAAAGTAGTTTCTTTTTAAACTCTCTCTCTCTGATTCTCTGATTGAGATTTCATAGATCTGAACATAGCACCTGGGAGGGGAGCAGTCACTGCTTTCACTTGTGTGTGTAAATTTTAGCTTGGTCTACTGAGCTCTGTAAACTAAGGTTTTTTTTTTGTTTGTTTTTTTTTTTTGCACTGTCAAGCAGGGGGAGGTGCGCGCCATGAGAAGATTTTGACTTTCAGATTGTGCAAAGTACCGTATATGTTTACTTAGCCAAGATCCAGCCAAAACTTTTTTTGCTTGCTTTTTGATTGAATATGGAAGTGTCAGAACCTCTGCCAGGCTACTACCATCTGCCACATCATTGGGGAGTGTGACACCAGAACAGGAAATATAAGTGCCATAGAAATCTTTTTTGACTGCCATATCATTTATATTTTATTGAACAGAGTAGTCTACTTCTCTCACAAGCAGTGATTTAAATATCAGACATGCACACTTGTCATTGGGATTAAATGCAAATGGCTTTGCATAATCACTCCTTGGCTCTTTCCAGCATTTTCCATGGAAACAGATTGTGTTATAATATACTTCATCCTCCTACAGTTTATTGCAACATAATAAAGCAACACAATAATAAACGTGTATGTCATTAACTTCATTACACTTGAAGTAACAGTACATCGCTGGTTACGCCAAATAAGTTTCTTCTCTCACAATAATGGAAATGTCCTTCATAGCTGTACGCACTTGTGAAGTGCAATATATTCAATCAGAGAAAAAAAACCATGACATCTTTTAAAGTGTTGACAAGTTTTTTTTAGGCTACTGTGGAGTTAAACTCTCCTCAATGCTATTCCTTGCATAATGATAGCATTAGGGATGAGCAGATAATAGAAAATCTGCTGGAGATTTTGTAAAGTGGACCCCATTACTTGCTCTGCTGGGCCACCAGCTTACCAGTTTTCTTCAAATAGCAGAGTAGCAGCACTCCTCCTTCACCCATCAAGTTCCTTGAACTCCAAGGGATTCCACCTCTGGATTCCACCATCATTGCCTTATTTTAAAAAAATTCTACCCAAACTAGCGTTAGAAAGATGCATACTGCTTCCTTACTTGATCATTTACACCTGTAACTGCTGGGGTCTTAAAAACAGAATATTGTTGGATACTGTGCTGTGCGGTGCCGTTGACCAGAGCCCCCTTGGATCATAGCATAGGGTCCTGAGAGATACATATAGTACTATGCAAAAGGTTTAGGCAGATGTGAGAATATGCTGTAAAGTAAGATTGCTTTCAAAAATATATATTTTAGTTGTTTATTTTTACCAATTTACAAAACGCAGAGTGAGCAAACAGAAGAAATCTAAATCAAATCCATCGAAAAACCAGCAGTGGAAATGACATAGACCAGGAATTTAACCTGGAATTCGCAATTCTCCAATTTACAATAGAGATTGTTCTCTCTTAGTTTCTGAAGCACAAAACAGACATCTGTGTGGTGGCTTTCCAGGGACTTAAAAAATATGAGTATATTGTCGAGATAAACCACCACACATAACTGCAACAAATCTCGGAGGACATCGTTAATAAACTCCTGGAAAACTGCTGGGGCATTACAAAGGACAAAAGGTATTATGAGGTACTCATAATGGCCTGTTCTGGTATTAAACGCAGTTTTCCACTCGTCACCCTCCTTAACTACTTGCTGACCACTGCACGCCGATATACGCTGGCACAATGGCAGCGGTGGGAAAATGGGCGTGGCCGTACGTCCCCTTTAAGAGCCGGGGCTAGCAGATGCTCGTCTCACGGCGATTGTGTCACGGAGCCACAGAAAGGGGAAGTGCCTATGTAAACAAGGCATTTCCCCGTTTTGCGTTGTGTCATGACAGAGATCACTGCTCCCTGGAAGCCCACCCCCCCACAGTTAGAATCACTCCCTAGGACACATTTAACCCCTTTATCGCCTTTATCGCCCCCTAGTGGTTAACTCCTTCCCTGCCAGTATCATTTACACAGTAATCAGTGCATTTTTATAGCACTGATCGCTGTATAATGGTCCCAAAATAGTGTCAAAAGTGTCCGATGTGTCCGCCATAATGTCACAGTCCCGATAACAATCGCAGATCGCCGCCATTACTATTAAAAAAAATTATTAATAAAATGCCATAAAACTATCCCCTATATTGTAGACGCTGTAACTTTTGCGCAAACCAATCAATATAAGCTTATTGTGATTTTTTTATCAAAAATATGTAGAAGAATACATATCAGCCTAAACTGAGGAAAAAAATTGTTTTTTTTATATTTTTTGGGGGGATATTTTTTATAGCAAAACGTAAAAAATATTGCGTTTTTTTCAAAATTGTCGATCTTTTTTTTTAAAGCGCAAAAAATAAAAACCACAGAGGTGATCAAATACCACCAAAAGAAATCTCTATTTGTGGGGAAAAAAGAACGTCAATTTTGTTTGGGTGCCATGTCGCACGACCGTGCAATTGTCACTTTAAAAACGACACAGTGCCAGATCGCAAAAAGTGCTCTGGTCAGGAAGAGGGTAAAATCTTCCGGGCTGAAGTGGTTAATCCTCACAAGATTGTATGCCCCTCTCAAATCAAGCTTTGTGAAAACTGTTGCTCCCTTGAGGCGGTCAAATAACTCTGTAATCAATGGAATCGGATAGGCATTCTTAAATCGTGAAACGATTGAGACCCCTATAATCAATACACAGTCTCAGTTCACCACTCTTCACAAAGAAGAAACTAGCAAGAGACAAGGATTTGTGGATGAAACCTTGAGAAAGTGTGTCTGTAAAATACTCCTCTATGGCCCTATCCTCCAAGACTGACAAAGGGTAAACCCAGCCACGAGGGGGAGTGGCACCAGGTTGAAGGTCAATTGCGCAATCATACGGCCGGTGTGGAGGCAAACTACTGGCTTGACCTTTGTCAAAGACATTGCTAAAATCGCAGTACTCCTCCAGCAGGGAGGAGAGTGCAGAGGTGCACAGGACCTTGGCTACCTTCTTGAAGCATGACTTACTGCATTGTGGCAACCGGAAGAGAACCTTAGCACGGAGCCAATCAAAAGAGGGGTTGTGCCTCTGTAACCAAGGATAACCAATAACCAGCGGAACCTTAGGTGAGGAAATAACTTGGAGTTGGATTATCTCATGATGAAGAGCCCCCATGGCCGTGGACAACGGAAAAACAGTCTCATGAGTCACATGGGCAGGCTGTAGAGGTCTCCCATCAAGAGCCTCAATGGCAAGTGGAATGTCACGCAGCTGCAGCAGAATTGAGTGCTTCGATACAAAGGCAGCATCAATGAACAGGCCTGCAGCCCCAGAGTCGATTAGAGCCTGTATCTAAAACGGACGACTCAGCCCAAGAAAGGGTAACCAAAACCAGGGGCTTATCCTTCTGGATAACTGGGGAAGAAACAACGCCACCTAAGGTCTGTCCGTGACAGGACCTCAAGGTTCGGGCGTTCCCTGGACGGATAGGACAAAGCTTCAAAAAGTGACCTGCCTGGCCACAATAAAGGCACAATCTCTCCCTCCTCCTAAAGGTTCTCTCATCTGCAGAGAGACGCGTGAAGCCTGAGTGCATGGGTTCATCTTCACAGACCGACTCAGTACCAGGAGGCATGGGAGGTTGAGGGAGGCAAGGGTGGGACTGAAAAGTTCAGAGACAAATGTACAGGAGGTTTCCGCAAGCGCAACTTAAAAGGAAGTCTTTCTCTGAGTCTGGCGTCAATGAGGAAACGTGATCAACTTCTCCAGCTCAGTGGGTATATCTCAGGCTGCTATCTCATCCTTGATGATATCAGAGAGACCATGAGAAAAAGCAGCCACGAGGGCCTCATTGTTCCAAGCAACCTCTGCTGCCAGAGTACGGAATTCAATCGGCAACAGTTCTCGTACTCTAATGGACATGAGGTACTTGGCTGCAGAAGCGGAATGTGCAGGTACGTCAAATACCCATTTAAAAGAAGCCACAAACTCTGGCTAACTCAGGACAACAGGTTTTTGCCTCTCCCATAGAGGGTTTGCCCAGGCTAAGGCTCTCTCAGAAAGCAAAGATATCACAAAACCTACTTTGCTTCTGTCCGTGGGAAACGCCAAGGACAGCTTCTCAAAGTATATCTCAACCTGGTTGAGAAACCCTCTGCATTGGACTGGATCGCCCTCAAATCGCTGGGGAAGCGGAGCAGAACCAGACATACATCTTATAGAGGTAATACTTGAGGTGGGTGCCTGCACAGAGACTGGAGCAGCAGCAGGGACGGCCTGCAAAACAGGTTGTACCGGAGCAGCCACAATGGGAGATTCCAGGTGAGCTGTGCAACTCAGGAACATTTGTAATGCCATGGCAAACTGATCCATGTGGTGATCCTGCTCATCTAATCTGGAAAAACTATTGCCAACAAGTGGATTGACTGCATTTTTTGAATTCATGGCCTTCGCCTACTGTCAGAAACCATGAATCAGACTGAGACAGAAGTACAGTTAAATCACACTTGTTTAATAATAATAATAATAAAAAGGTAAACAGAGTAAACGTAGTCAAAACATAGCAAGAGTTCAGGAACCGGAACGGATAGTCAGACAAGCCAAAACGTCAGGGAGCCAGAGATGAGCATAGTAGAACAGCATGCAGGATCTGGAGCCAGAAGGAATGTCAGTCAAGCAAGTCATTAACAGGAACACAGGAGAGCGTCTCTGGATGATGGGCTGTGATAAAGTGCATGGAAGGCATGGGTGAATTCTCCTTTAAATCCATATCTTTGTTACACAATATCGAGGTAATTCCATGATACTCTGTCAAAAGCCTTGTTAATATCAAGACTGAACAATACTGATTGTGATTTAATATTTGCTTTCTGAATTATATTTGTCACTAAGCGAATATTATCCGTGATCTGTGTGCCTGGGATGAATCCAGATTGGTAAGGGGATATCAAAGAGGGGATTATTGATGCTAATCTATTGGCTAACAGACTGCTAAATATCTTAAGGTCGTTGTTTATTACTGAAATTGGCCTGTAGTTTTGGGGTAATGTATGGTCTTTATTTGGTTTCGGAATTAGGGACATGTTAGCAAGTAACATCTCCTCTGGGAATTGAACTCCTTGTAATACGGAGTTAAAGTCTCCGCCTAGTATTATATGCGGTG
The DNA here is from genome assembly GCF_042186555.1 of Aquarana catesbeiana. NCBI lineage: Eukaryota > Metazoa > Chordata > Amphibia > Anura > Ranidae > Aquarana > Aquarana catesbeiana. The sequence continues at coordinate 57,439,806 of NC_133334.1, read as the reverse complement.
AGTGGTAGCGTTATAGAGTATTAAAAAATTGTGTGAAAAATGTAGTTTGTGTTTCATTTGGAGCATATATATTGGCTGTTGTTAATTCTCTACCTGACAACATACCCTTAAGAATAAAAAAATCAACTATCTTGAGCCTTGTAAACCTGTTGAACCTCCAGAGGGAATGATTGATGGATATTTATTTAAAATTTTATTTTTTTCCTGAAACTTCCCTCTTAAAGTGAAAGTGCGTGTTATACGCCTGTATGTGTTATACGTCGATAAATACGGTATATCCAAATAATATGTCCAAGCTCATCCTTAGTCCTGAGCGGTGCTCTGGGATTCCTTGGTGGCCACAAAAAAATATATATATCCAAATAACATACCCGAGCTCATCTCTTCACAACACACAGCCACAAAGGCAGGAGAATTCTTGTTGGGTAGTGTATTAGTGCTTGGATGAACACACTAAAGCCGCGTACATACGATCGGATTTTACGACGGGAAATGTGTGATGACAGGCTGTTGGAGGAAAATCCGACCGTTTGTATGCTCCATCGGACAATTGTTGTCGGATTTTCCGCTGACAAATGTTGGATGGCAGGCTTTAAAATTTTCCGCAGACAAATGTCTGTTGTCGGATTTTCTAAGCGTGTGTACACAAGTCCGTCGGACAAAAGTCCAAAGTACAAACACGCATGCTCAGAAGCAAGGATGAGCTGGAAGCGGTCGGTCTTGTAAACTAGCGTTCGTAATGGAGAATTAACATTCGTAACGTGGCAAATTATGAAATCTCGAAATGCAGCGCACATTCTCTTCTTTAATGGGATAATAATGAAGCTGCTTTGCTGGTGATACTGATGGAGTTATGGCAAACAAATTTTCAAAGGGTGGCGCTAAAGAGCTGAAAAACCACGTAGTACGTCACCACATTCATGTTTGTTGGCCGACAATTCCTTGCCGTTTGTAGGACAAGTTCCTGGCCAATGCCCTTCAGACAAAAGTCAGAGGTTTTGTCTGCGGAAAATCCAATTGTGTATACGAGGCTTTAGACTGAATTTTAATGATTCAAAGAATGTCAGGCAAAATGGTCAGCCCTCACGCATGTTCACTTCATCAAATCAGGCCCTCTTTAAAAAAAAAGTTTGGACACCCCTGGCCTATGTATTAATAAAAGGATGTCTTAATCTAAAAATATCTTCTTAATATATGTGTACCCAAAAGGTCCTACAAATTGTTTCTGTATTTGTTCAGTTATTTTTTTAATGTTATTTTGGTAGTCTCAACCTAGGTTGAAATTATGTAAAAAAAATACCATTAATAGCAGAGTCAATAACTTTCTCATTACTGAACTTATAAGCTCCTTATTAGATTGTTGACATCATAGAGGATGGAGATTATTGCCCCGTAAGCAGCCTTAATAGAGGGATCACCGTTAGACCTCACCTGGTGTTGAATGATTAATAAAGTCAGATCTGTTGAATCGCTAGCAAAGCAATTTTACATCATTTACTCATTTTTAAATACTACTGACCTGCAGATGGCTGGTTTTGTTTTCTCAAAAAGAGTGGATTTTTATTCTAAAATATATCAATATTACACATTTTCTACTGCACTGACCACAATGCAGCTAACTTCATACAAGACAGCAAAATAAGACAGTTAAAATATAAAGATGCAGTAAAATAAGACAGTTAAAATATAAAGTATACAGTAAAAGACAGTTAAAATATAACCTATTAACCTTATTTTTTGGAAGTGTTGTTTGGAAGACTACAATTATTTCCAATAACATTTTGGTGCTGTTGGATGATATTCAGCATCCAGGAAGAATAACCATTTTATGATTGGGGGACATTGACGCCTTGATGCATTTTTTATTTTTTTGTGTTCATGAATTATGCATTGGCGAGGTGCTGCATAGCCTATATTTGGCAGTGGTTTTTGTAATTATTGGGATGCTTTATCATTTCACGATTTGTTTGTATTGCACCAATGAGAAACATGCACAAACTGGAGGAGAACATACAAATTCAAAGCGAACATATTGTACAAATTCAATGAAAATATTAATAAAATTGTATCAATAAAAATTAAATTGGAACAAAATGTATTACTAAAAATGGGAACATATATAGTGAATACAAACACAAAATACTCTGCGGCCTATAGAAAAAGAACAATAAGCAGCTACTTTAAAAGTAAGTGATATAAACAAAAAACAAAAAAGGAAGTTCTGACACAATAGAAAAATAATACAATAATAAAATACAATATAAACCTCAACAAAAAAAAATAGCGGAAAAAGCTTACAAACCAAACAAAATATTTAAAATACACAATGTTCAAAGTTAATTTGTTGCTGTATGAAAAGAATGAATAAAGTGCTTGAGAATACACCATCTATTAAACAATTCTGGATTTGAAAGTGGATTTGAGGTTCTTGTCGGATTTTTCGAAAGAGCGCAGCCCACTTTGGCTACTTAAACATGAGCTGCTATGCTTTACATGCAGGGACTGCATTTTAACTTCACTCCAACACTGATGTGTACATTTATGGCAATACACAGAATCTCTTCATGATTAGTTTCTGAAAAATGCAGGCAATTTATCAAGCAGTCCTATCTGCTGTCAGGGATTGCTTTATTAACAGCAAGCCTGCAATTTCAGCTCAGAAAGCAATAATGTGGAGCACACAATGCATAAAAGGGTACAAGGCACATCTGCTACAGGACAATGAAACAAGCTAAAACCCAGTGATTAAACCATTTATTTTGAGCACTATTATTTGTTATTGTTATTATTATTATTAATATTATTATTATTATTATCATTATCAGCATTATTTTTAACCATTTGCCGACCAACTCACATACTTATACGTCAGCAAAGTGGCTCGTTCCCGTGAATCGCCGTACCCGTATGTCGACTCCTTTAAGAGCCATAGCAGGGTGCGCACGCCTGCTGCAACGTGGGGAACCCCATGCGCGATCGCAGACACGAGAGCCAGAACCGGGATTTGTGTGTGTAAACACACAAATCCCGGTTCTAATAGGAGAGTAGAGACAGATCTGCTGTTCGTAGTAATTACGAACAGCGATATATCCCCTCCTTCAGTCTGTCCCATCCCCCCACAGTTAGAAACAAAAAATGAGAGAACATGAGTTAACTAGTGTTAACCCCTTCCCTACCAGTGACATTTACATAATAATCAGTGCATTTTTTATAGCACTGATCGCTGTATAAATGTTAATGGTCCCAAAAAAGTGTCAAAAGTGTCCAATCTGTCCGCCGTATTGTCGCAGATCACCGCCATTACTAGTAAAAAAATTTAATAATAATAAAAATGTCGTAAAAATGCCATAAATCTATGCCCTATTTTGTAGACGCTATGACTTTTGCGTAAATCAATCAATATACGCTTATTGCGATTTTTTTTTTCAAAAATATGTAGCAGAATGCATATTGGCCTAAATAAATGAAGAAATTTGTTTTTTTTTTAAAAATGGGGGGGATATTTATTGAAGCAAAAAGTAAAAAATATTTTTTTTTCAAAATTGTGGCTATTTTTTTGTTTATAGCGCAAAAAAGAAAAACCGCAGATTTGATCAAATACCACCAAAAGAAAACTCTATTAGTGGGGAAAAAAGGACATCAATTATGTTTGGGTACAACGTCGCACGACCGCGCAATAGTCAGTTAGAGCGACGCAGTGCCGTATCGCAATAATTGGCCTGGTCATTAAGGCGGAAAATCTTCCGGGGCTGAAGTGGTTAAATTAACTATCATATAAAGTTATCATCTATCTCCTCCATGAGCAGTGGCTTTGATAGGTCTACAAAAGATCTGGAGCTAGAGCCCAAAGCAGCAAAGTAAAGAAAGTCATCGCTTGGGCGGGCATACACATGTATATAATATACGTGTGTGTGTGTGTGTGTGTGTGTGTGTGTGTGTGTGTGTGTGTGTGTGTGTGTGTGTGTGTGTGTGTGTGTGTGTGTGTGTGTGTGTGTGTATATAAATATATATATATATATATATATATATATATATATATATATATATATATATATATATATATATATGTATGTATATTATCTTTACATATCTGAGTGTGGATCTCCCTTACATCAGAGTCCCCAGAGAGCCCCTACTTACATCAGGGTCCCCAGAGCCCCCCCCCTTACATCAGGATCCCCAGAGAGCCCCTTCCTTACATCAAGGTCCCCAGAGAGCCTCCCCCTTACATCAGGGTCCCCAGAGAGCCCCTCCTTACATCAGTGTCCCCAGATAGATCCTCCTTACATCGGGGTCCCCAGAGAGCCGTCCCACCCCACTTATATCAGGGTCCCCAGAGCTGCTCTTCCTCTAGCATTAAATATAAGCCTCCTAAAGTTTCTTACCTTCTTTAAATTCACAACATGTGAAGGCGGGAGGCGGGGCACTGGCAGCAGCTTGGTCTAAATGAGGGACCGGAGTTAGACAAACTGTGGTTGGTTGGTTGGTTGGTTGGTTGGTTGGTTGGTTGATAGCAACCAACCACTGAGGAGACAGTGAGCCGAGAGGTGTGGTAGTCGCCAGCCCAGGACAGGACTGCATGGCAGGAAAGTTCAGCTCTCCACTGAATGCTGTGGGGCAGAGTCACGTGGTTGGTTGCTAGACTCTGGGCGGTCCTAGCAACCAACCACCGCTGGAATGTCAGTCAGTGGCAAGGAGAAACCGGGACTGCCTCTGTGCCCGGTAAGAGACTCGGGGCTATGGGCCCCAGATTCTGGGCTATAGCCCCATTAGCCACCCCCTAGTGATGCCACTGTCCATGAGACAGTTAGAGCTTTTTTTTTTTACATTTATTCATTTATTACCACTCTGTTTTCTTTTATTTTTGCTATAAAAAGAAGAGTAGCAAAAAAAATTAAAAAAATAAATAAAAAAAAAACAAAGTTTCCCTTACTGTTATGAAACATATAAAAAAAATGCCAGGACAGTACAAACACTCCTAAAATGGTCCTTTTTTGTACAGTAACCTCATTTTCTGCCACAACTTTTTAGAAATAAAGAAGAAACATGTTGGTATTGAAGGGGTTGAAAAATAGATTATTACTACTTCCTCTCCTTCCTTTGCAATCACTGTGGTTGGTCATTTAGGTGATCACATGGTATAGAGCTCCTTGGATCGGCTCTGTACTCTGTAGGGGAGATTTAGTAAAACTGGAGCATTCAGAATCTAGTGCAGCTGTGCATGGTAGCCAATCAACTTCTAACTTCAGCTTGTTAAATTAGGCTTTAACAAAAAAACCTGGAAGATGATTGGTTTCTATGCAGAGCTTCACTCCAGTTTTAGTAAAGCGTTGTCTAATGTCTGCTCGGTTCACAGCCATTGACGGGCAAAACTGCCACCTGCAGGTGATTTCTGTAGTGGTGTTCATAAACAGCACTGGGGAATTAATAGTCCACTGTTCATAAATGTATGGTATTGTAATGGTTGTATATTTGCAACTAAAGCCCTTTTTTTCCATTTTGAGTAGAGTAGAATTGTTGTCTGCATCCCTTTTCAGCAGTTTCCTTTCATTCCCTTTTTGGGAGACACAGCAGGAAGTGAGTAGGAATCTCTCCAAAGTGAGAGGGAATCCTCTTTTAGACAGTTTTCACCACAACAGGTGTCCCTGGTAAAAGATTTACCTGCACTTTTTTTTCTCTAAATGATAGGTTTAACCTTTTGGATTTTCTATCATTTTCTGTTATAACAACAAAGGCCACCAGAACAAATAGAGAAGATAACTTTCACCAACAGGGATATAATAATTCGCTATTTTATCCAAAAAAAAAAGAAAAGTTTTGACTCAAAACACCTTACACTGAACCTGTACATTAAATAGCAGGTTCACTTTACAGAGAGCACGGTATGCATTCTGTCCTTATCTTTTCCATGCTCCCTCTCTACTCAAATCCACAGCCTTTGAAAACCAGTGTGAACATTTTTATCTCCTAAGGACAGCAGATTCTTATTTGTCTGAGCACAAGGAATAGGAATGGTTTCAACACTGACAAGTCCATTCATGATGGTTAAAATTCAGAGCAGTGTACATGTGTGATCTCAATATAAAGTTAGTGCAGGTGTCTGAAGACTTCCTTATATCTTGGTCACACTGGCAACTCTATTGGACAGACGCATACTGAGTGACTGGTCTGTAAGCTACCCAAATGCAGCCACCATATTGGATGTATCACAATACCTACCCTCCCTAGTGTTTGAGGCTTCAGAAACATGGTCCTTGTGGAGCAAACAGCTGGGAAGAAAGATTTTGATCCAGACAAAAGACTTTTTCTTTAAAAACTAGACAGGTGGTAACCTTACCATACATACAGTATACCAGCCCTCACAATTTCCACTCGCCTGCTCGCATTTGGTGAGTGGAAATAATCTGAGGGCGAGTGCTCTGAATGAGGGGGGCAGATCTGCTAGGGCCGGGGGGCCGGGTCCGCTTGGCTCGGGCCAGTGTCAGATCCACTCGGCTTGGGTGGGGGGCGGATCCACTCAGCTCGGGCGGGGGCGGAGTTGCTTGGCTCGAGCAAGGGCGGAGCTGCTCGGGTGGTGGGTGAGTCCACTTGGCTCGAGCGTGGGGCGTGTCCGCTCCTGTGGGTGAGGGGCCACTCAGCTCAAGCCAGTGTCAGGTACATTGTGTTGCCTGGGTCCAAGAATGAAATGCAGACCATACCATCACAGATCCCCCCATCACAGACTCCCCTCATCACCAGGGGCGTTGCTAGGTCTACAAAAGATCTGGGGCTAGAGCCCATAGCAGCGTATTAAAGAAAGTCATATGCTTGGGGGGGAAAAAACACATGTATATACAGTAATATACGTGTGTGTGTGTATGTGTGTATACCCCCAGAGAGCCCCCCCTTACATCAGGGTCCCCAGAGAGCCCCCCTACATCAGAATCCCCAGAGAACCACCCCCTTGCACCAGGATCCCCAGAGAGCCCCCACTTACATCAGGGTTCCCAGAGAGCCCCCTTACATTAGGGTCCCCAGAGAGCCTCCCCCTTAAATCAGCGTCCCATGAGAGCCTCCCCCTTAAAATCAGGGTCATCAGAGATCCTACCCCTTGCATCGGGGTCTCCAGAGAGCCCCCTTCACTTACATCAGGGTCCCCAGAGAGCCTCCTCCCCTTGGGGACCCCTGCAGAGACTCTGGGCTATGGGCCCCAGATTTGGGGCTATAGCCCCAAAATCCACCCCCCCAGCGACGCCACTGCTCATCACAGATCCCCCATCACAGACTCCCCTCATCACAGACCATCCCATCACAGATCCCCCCATCACAGAGTGCCCTTATCACATATACCATCCCATCACAGATGCCCCCATCATAAACTTCCCTCATCACAGATCCCCCCATCACAGACTACCATCATCACAGACTCCCCTTATCACATCCCATCCCATCACAGATCGCCCCCATCATAAACTTCCCTCATCACAGATCCCCCCCATCATAAACTTCCCCCATCACAGATCCCCCCATCACAAACTCCCCCGATCACAGACTCCCCTCATCACAGACTCCTCCCCATCACAGACTCCTCCCCATCACAGACTCCCCTCATCACAGATCATCCCATCACAGACCCCACCATCACAGACTCCTCTCCATCACAGATCCCCCCATCACATACTCCTCTCCATCACAGATCCCCCCTATCACAGACCCGCACTCATCATATACCCCTCTTTATTACAGATCCCCACCACCCCAGATCTCCCTCATCGCAAACCCCCATCACAGTCCTTCATTGATATTACAGACGGCCCCTTATATAAGACTGCAGCACTCCCCCTCCCATACCTTATTTACACAAGATGGCAAGCATGGCAGGTCCAGACAATGGGCGGGACTTTTCATGTGAAAGTCAGGTGATTGATTGCTGGGATTGCTGCCACCTCACTGTCTAGTAACCAATTACCCGCTTCTTAACTTGAAAAGTCCCGCCCTTTGTCCAGACCTGCCATGCTTGCTGTCTTGTGTATATAACGGAGGGGAGGAGAGGGGGTGTGCTGCAATTTTATGGAAGGGACAGACCTGCCGCACCTGCTGAGCCAGGTGGAGGAAAACTGTACATCTGATCTGGTGCTCCAAACTGCTGGAAAAAAATCTTCTTGGGCATCAAATTGCCACCACCTCTCAAAGTGCCGCCTGGGTCCAATGGCCGGCCCTGCCAAGACCCCAAAAATGTACTTCCCTGCCTGGATTGAAGTTGTTGAAAAGCACTGCACTTGAGCTAATCTTCACACACTTTAAAAATTTACAACAAAAGTCTAAGTGAGCATAGGATGACTATAGTTTCACAATATCCTGATTCCACCAAGATTGGGTAAAAGTATTCATGGTGGGTTTGATTTACTGAAGGTAAAATATGCTGTTCACTTTGCAAGGTAGTTTACCCCAAAGCTTAGTGAAAGAGGGGAAACCCTGCTAATTTCCAATCATACACAAGCAAAAATTTCCTTTTTTTTATTCCATTGGATATAATTGGGTGTTCTTTGCAAACTGAAATTTCACTTCATTCACTAAGCTCTGCTGAAAATTCCCTTGTAAAGCACACCTTCCCTTGCAAAGTGAGCATCATATTTGCCTTTGCTTTTGTGGAATTACAGTACCTAACTCAACTGGGTAATCTAATTAGCACTTAATCCTGGTGGTTTACTAGATCATTGGTTAAAGTGGTTGTAAATCTCAGACATGAAAATTAAAAAAAGCATATCCCTCGATAGTGTGTACTTATCTCAATTAAGAGCTCTAAGTGTCATTTCTGTCTGCTTTTCCGTTTCCATGCTATCAGCATGAATCACTTCCGACAAGTTTTCCTGACACCAGGAGAAAAAAGGTGACAGGGGAGGGAACTCCAGCTGATTGACAGCCTCAGCTCTGTTTGTGTGTGTGTGTGTGTGTGTGTGGGGGGTGGAGGGTCCCATCCCTCCAATCAGCTATTAGAGCTCTCCTCACTGAGCTCTGCAGAGTGTAACTTCAGCTCTCCGCTCCCTTTTTTTCTGACAGCTCAGACAAGCTTTATCAATTCTGGATTTTGAATGGATGTAGAAGAGAAGAGAAGACCGCAGATAAACAGGTACAGGTTGTTTCATCACTGTGTATCACCAGAGGCCAGTCACTTCACTGGGTATAATGCCCCGTACACACGGTCGGACTTTGTTCGGACATTCCGACAACGAAATCCTAGGATTTTTTCCGACGGATGTTGGCTCAAACTTGTCTTGCATACACACGGTCACACAAAGTTGTTGGAAAGTCCGATCGTTCTAAACGTGGTGACGTAAAACACCTACGTCGGGACTATAAATGGGGCAGTGGCCAATAGCTTTCATCTCTTTATTTATTCTGAGCATGCGTGGCACTTTGTCCGTCGGATTTGTGTACACACGATCGGAATTTCCGACAACGGATTTTGTTGTCGGAAAATTTTATATCCTGCTCTCAAACTTTGTGTGTCGGAAAATCCAATGGAAAATGTGTGATGGAGCCCACACACGGTCAGAATTTCCAACAACAAGGTCCTATCACACATTTTCCATCGGAAAATCCGTCTGTGTGTACAGGGCATTATAAGGGTTTACAATCACTTTAAGGCAGGGGTCCCAAACTGGCGGCCCTCCAGCTGTTGCGAAACTACAAGTCCCATGAGGCATTGCAAGGCTGACAGTTACAAGTATGACTCCCACAGGCAGAGGCATATTGGGACTTGTAGTTTCCCAACAGCTGGAGGGCCGCCAGTTTAAGACCCCTGCTTTAAGGGCTGGCACTTGGAACTACCTGTTTGTGTTGCCTTTTTGCCTTTGCTAATTCAACAGAGGGGGTAGATCCTGTATGTCTATCAAAGATTTCATTTAGTTTTGAAAAGTGGAGATGTACACGACTGTTTTTAAAGTCTTTAGGTAAAAGGGAACAAACAATTCTAGCACAGCTGAGAAGATTCCTGAGATTTCTGAGCATCAAGAACTCAATTACTATGTTTTCCCGCATATTATAGCTTTAGTATGTTTTTTTTCAAAGAACCTTAGCTGAAAAAATCTGTTATTTAGTAGCTTCACCCAAGGGTCAACAGGCAACCTGCCTTTTCAGAGAAAACAAATAGTGTGTAGCAGATAAGTGACAGAGTTTCTGCAACAGCATTAAGAAGCCCTGAAAAACTTGACTAGGAAGGTAAATTGACACTTACTAGGAAGCGGCAAATGGAGCCAAGTGTATAATAAACTCAGTAACAAAACCTGAAATCATACAACTTGGACTGAGCTGTGTTTTTAAGTGAAAGTGTTTCACATTTCATGACACTTAAAGCGGTATTAAACCCAAAACCAAAAATGAAATATATTGCAGCTTATCAATCATTACATGTGGTGGCTGCATTAGTTTTCTTTTTCTAGGCTTTTCCTCCCTCTCTCCCTCACCTGGTAATCTGGCCAGTAACACACCTCCTGTATTAGAGCGCCCCCACTCTGGATGAAGGAGCACCAGGAGCACCTTTGCACAGCAGCATTGTCTGCCTGGGAAGAGGGCAGTGTAATACCCTGTACACACGGTCGGACATTGATCGGACATTTCGACAACAAAATCCATGGATTTTTTCCAACGGATGTTGGCTCAAACTTGTCTTGCATACACACAGTCGCAGTCGGTCTGAACGCGGTGACGTAAAACACGTACATCGGGACTATAAACGGGGCAGTAGCCAATAGCTTTCATCTCTTAATTTATTCTGAGCATGCGTGGCACTTTGGGCGTCGGATTTGTGTACACACGATCGGAATTTAACCGATTGGATTTTGTTGTCGGAAAATTTTATAACCTGCTCTCAAACTTTGTGTGTCGGAAATTCCAACGGAAAAAGTCCGATGGAGCCCACACACGATCGGAATTTCCGACAACACAATCCGATCGCACTTTTTCCGTTGGAAAATCCGACCGTGTGTACAGGGCATTAGAAGTGATAGCAGATTTAAATACAGCAACAAATTAAAGCTGAACTCCTGCTAATACTTTATAATCAGTTACAACAGTTTTGGGATAAAGGTTGTACATAAGTATCCCGACCCCTTACCATGTGATCAGCTGTCAGCCAATGACAGCTGATCATGTGATGTAAACAGAGCTGGTAATCGACTATTTTTTCAGCGTGAGGAGAAAAAAAAGCCGATCACCAGCGGCTGTCAGAGGGACATCGTTCCCGATCAAGGAGAGCAGCCGCGGAGTCATCTGTGCCCACCAGTGCCACCTGCCAGTGCCACCTACCAGTGCATAACAGTGCTGCCTACCAGTGCCCACCAGCACCACTTACCAGTGCCCACAGTACCACCCATCAGTGCCCACAGTGCCCCTTATCAGTACCCACAGTGCCACCTTTCAATGTCACCAGTCAGTGCCTCATCACCAGTGCTGCCCATCAGTGCCACCTACCAGTGCCCATCAGTACCCATCAGTGCCACCTATCAGTGCTACCTATCAGTGCCCATCAGTGCCACCCATCAGTGCCACCCATCAGTGCCACCCAGTTCCACCCATCAGTGCCACCCAGCGCCACCTCATCAGTGCTGTCTTATCAGTGGCCATCAGTACCACCTTATCTGTGCCTATTAGTTCCCATCAGTGCAGCCTATCAGTGCATATCAATGAAGGAGAAAAATTACCAGTTTGCAAAACTTTATAACAAGCTATGAAACATGTTTTTTTTTTTTTCAAAATTTTCTGTCTTTTTTTGTTTGTTTAGCAAAAAATAAAAACCACAGTAGTGATTAAATATCACCAAAAGAAAGCTCTATTTGTGTGAAAAAAATGAGTAAAATTTAATTTGGGTTCAGCTTTGCATGACCATGCAATTGTCATTCAAAGTGTGAGAGCGCTGAAAGCTGAAAATTGATCTAGGCAGGAGGGGCGTTTAAGTGCCCAGTAAGTGGTTAATACCGCTTTCATGAAAGCTCACATGGTTATCAAAGGATAACTAAGGGTACCTATCCCACTCACTCTTGTCTTCCTTATAATTGGGCAGGGGGCCACAAACGTGTAATGACTTAGGGAACTCAGTCAAGTGATTGCCAGACCGTTGTTCCTAATTTTTACAGATAGTCTACTGACTGGAATGGTGCCAGCTGATTGGAGAAAAGCCAGTGTAGCACCAATATTTAAAAAGGGCCCAAAATACAACCCTGGGAATTACAGACCAGTTAGCCTAACATCAATAGTATGTAAACTCTTGCAGGGGATGATAAGGGACTATATACAAGATTTTAGTAATGAGAATGGTATCATTAGCAGTAATCAGCATGGATTCATGAAGAATCGTTCTTGCCAAACCAGTCTATTAACCTTCTATGAGGTGGTGAGTTGCCATCTAGATAAAGGAAGGCCCGTGTAGACGTGGTGTATCTGGATTTTGCAAAAGCATTTGACACAGTTCCCCATAAACGTTTACTGTACAAAATAAGGTCCATTGGCAGGGACCATAGGGTGAGTACATGGATTGAAAACTGTCTACAAAGGCGAGTTCAGAGGGTGGTGATAAATGGGGAGTACACATAATGGTCAGGGGTGGGTAGTGGGGTTTCCCAGGGTTCTGTGCTGGGACCAATCCTATTTAATTTGTTCATAAACAATCTGGAGGATGGGGTAAACAGTTCAATGTCTGTATTTGCAGAAGATACTAAGCTAAGCAGGGCAATAACTTCTCTGCAGGATGTGGAAACCTTGCAAAAAGACCTGAACAAATTAATGGGGTGGGCGACTACATGGCAAATGAGGTTCAATGTAGAAAAATGTAAAATAATGCATTTGGGTGGCAAAAATATGAATGCAATCTATACACTGGGGGGAGAACCTCTGGGGGAATCTAGGATGGAAAAGGACCTGGGGGTCCTAGTAGATGATAGGGTCAGCAATGGCATGTAATGCCAAGCTGCTGCTAACAAAGCAAACAGAATATTGGCATGCATTAAAAGGGGGATCAACTCAGAGATAAAACGAAAATTCTCCCGCTCTACAAGACTCTGGTCCAGCCGCACCTGGAGTATGCTGTCCAGTTCTGGGCACCAGTCCTCAGGAAGGATGTACTGGAAATGGAGCGAGTACAAAGAAGGGCAACAAAGCTAATAAAGGGTCTGGAGGATCTTAGTTATGAGGAAAGGTTGCGAGCACTGAACTTATTCTCTCTGGAGAATAGACGCTTGAGAGGGGATATGATTTCAATTTACAAATACCGGACTGGTGACTCCACAATAGGGATAAAACTTTTTCACAGAAGAGAGTTTAACAAGACTCGTGGCCACTCATTAAAATTAGAAGAAAAGAGGTTTAACCTTAAACTACGTAGAGGGTTCTTTACTGTACGAGCGGCAAGGATGTGGAATTCCCTTCCACAGGCGGTGGTCTCGGCGGGGAGCATTGATAGCTTCAAGAAACTATTAGATAAGCACCTGAATGACCGCAACATACAGGGATATATAATGTAATACTTACACATAATCACACACATAGGTTGGACTTGATGGACTTTTTTCAAACTCACCTACTATGTAACTATGTAACTATGTCTTTCATGCCCACTGATGCTGGCTGTTGGCAAGGCTCCATTTGGTTTGAATGCTTTTTATTGTCCTCAATCATATGAGTACCTTGTGGTGTTTTTAACGTGTACTAGCAGTATTCATGCAATGTGCGGCCTATGTGTCAGGAAAGGCCTTCTTGCAAACATTCCAGCAGACTGAAGTTCAAAAGAGTGCCTGTGCTCAGAAGCGCCATCCGGCGTTCGCGCGCGCGCAATAGTGCCAATAGCGCCAATAGCGCGAACGGGCGTACGCGCATGCGCAATAGCGCCAATAACGCGAACGGGCGTACGCGCATGCGCGATAGCGCCAATAGCGGCGCACGAGCACGTGACAACACTTGGCGCCAAGACAGGCTATTTAAAGAGAACTGCTCCATTGCTGCCTTGCTGTCCGGTCTACAGCGTTCCTGAAGACCCCTACTGCCCTGTTACCTTGTACTCTGCATCTGCTTACCTGATAACCTGTTGGATTGTTCCTGATTACTCTGCTTGCTGCCTGCCCTGATCTCGGCTTTGGACTTTGACTATTCTCCTGGATTTACCTTCTGTACCTGATCTGCCTGCCTGTGTTTGACCCGGCTTGCCTGTACCCTGCTGCTGTACTACTGAACACCTGCCTGCTGTTCAATCCTGCTGCTGGACTATAAAGACACCTGCCTGCTGCTGCTGGACTACAGTACCCCTGCTTGCTGTCTACATCCCGTTGCTGGACTACAGTACACCTCCCTGCTGTTCATCATCCTGCTGCTGGACTACAGGACTTCTCCCAGCTGACTACCAGACTCAGCTCTCTGATCCAGTTTTCCAGTCAGGCACTTGTGCCCCTTCGCTCTCCCGAGCTCCTGTCATCACTATCAGGGGTTCCCGAGTCAGAGGTATACGAGAGGCCGTTCCCTGCATTCCGGGCTCTACTTACCAGGTACGTGACACTATGTTTCTTTTCCTCTATGGCGGCTGTCTGAGTTGGATCCAAAGATGTGGCATTGGTTTTGGGGAATAACATATGTTGAAACCCAGTAGACCATATTATTACTATTTAGAGGCGCCCGGAGTGGTCCATTTTTTGTCATATGTGTTTGATCTCTGTAATTGGGGATCACAACCATATGGTAAGAAGCTTGATTACAGTGGAGGGCACGTGTGTTTGGTGGAACTCCTTAACAATTCACGTGGTTTGCCACTTGGTGGGATACCTGTATATAATTATCTTGAGAAGAATTAAATACACCTTCATTCCACTATATGCTTTCATTGTTATTGGAACATGGACTTATTTCCATATTGAACTTTATTGGACTATTCAATTCACTGTTTGATTGTACATTGATATATTTTCAGTTACTATTATTTATGTATATATATATATATATATATATATATATATATATATATTCACATCACTTTTGATAGTGAGGTGATATATAGGTGCAGCTCTCTGATAACTTCAGTGCAGAAACACACTTTTGTTTTTAAAAAAATCCTTATAATTATAAATTATATTAAAGAATTATCTCACTCCAGTTTGGAAATGCTGTCTGTAATATGGAGATTTGGTGCTCTAGCCCTTAAACTCAAAATAAAGGGTAGGGGATTCCCACCTGTGCCAAGACCACAGCCATACAAGCTGTTCAATCAGACATTCAATTTGAGATAGGTCGGCAAACGGTGTTCAGTGCTCTAAAATCTTCTTTATTATATGCTCATTAGGAGTAAGGATCCAACACAAAAATAAATCTGACATGTTTTGGCCCTTACAGGGAAGATTTTAGAGCTTTGAACACCCGGTTGCCAACCTTTCTCAAATTGAATGGAAATGCTGTCTGGTCATAGGCTGGAAGGGTAGTGATTGGACCATTATGTTTGCATCAAAAGTCTATAATATTGCTCCAGAATGGTAGATAAGAAAAAGGGTGGTCACATGACACACTCTACTTTGCTTTTGTACTGTACATGAAAAGAAGACTTGCCACAAAATGCCCGTATACCCGAATAAATGTTTTTATTTATCTATTTACATATATATATATATATATATATATATATATATATATATATATATATATATATATATATATATGTTTTTTTTTTTTTTTTGTCTTGACCGTAAAAAGGAAAAGGAATGATATACAATACCACAAACCTTCACTTCAAATACAATTTCCAGAAAGAACGAGTACATTCTACCTTGTCTATACAAATCACCTTAAATCTCAGAAAAAAAATCTGAATTCCAGCCAAAAATAAAAAGATAAAAATAATTGAGCCAGAAAAATTTACAAAAGCAAAACCAGCTTTTGCTGCAATATTCACCTTAAAGAGGAGTTCTAATCTCCCCCAAAACATTTAAAATCAGCAGCTACAAATACTGTAGCACCTGACTTTTAATATAAGTACACTTGCCTGTCCAAGGATCCAGCGATGCCTTCTCCTGAGCTGATTCAGCTTCACAGCCAGTTTCCTACTGCGCATGCCCGAGTTACGCTGCGCTTTGTGAATGGTCAGCAATCTTCTGGGACCTGTGATGTGACCCAGAAGGCTGAGGGGGGAAGGAGGGGGGCAACGATCTGACCGGAAGTGAAAGCAGATACCTGTCAAAACCAGGTACCCGCTCCCTCTCCCCCAAAAAGGTGGCAAAAACATATAGCAGATTATATCACATTATCCTGATAATTGAATGAATAGATAAGATGGCACCTCTCTGTTAAACTTCCTGGTAGACTTAACAGTACATATCTAGTTGTTGTGGGGGATACAACAAACAACCACAGGGCTATAATAACAACCTGGGGGTCATCATCCCAAAAATAACAATAATACAGTTTATTTGGTGTATTGAATATTATGTAACTATCTTATTCTACTGTAAACCAAAATGTTTCTTTGATTATAGACTATGATAAATACACAATAGACGCATGTTTCTGGATGTAGTTCTGAGGGAAATGACAACATGCGAAACGTGTAGACATATAAGGACAGACCGTTTTGTGTTACATTTTAATGTTCAACTTTTTTATATGATTGTGCAATAATTTTGACCTTTGTGTAACAATAAAAATTGTGATTTGTTTGAAATATTCACCTGGTGGTCATCCTTAAACCCCCCTATTATTTTGTAGTAGACTTAATGATTGAGATTGAACCAATGGCAAGTAATGGAACAGCATCATAGCAACAGTCTTAAGTCATACAAAAGTTCCTGATAATGGCACGCATAAACCAAGGAGCCACAGGATTGTTTGGGTCCTCCTGCCCTTCCCCTTCCAGATGACATTAGAACAGTCTGAACTATCTGCACAGGAAATGTCATACATCAGCACAATAGACAGCAGACTCAAATGTAGAGCAACCAATCTGTGATTCTCAGTCTTTGAATTAACCACTGGCAGGTGGAGCATTTAGCTAAAGTCTTGTTGGGCACTTTGACTCTCAATGGAGCACTCCCTTTCTCAACAGAGAGTACTCGTAATCCAGAGAGTAAAGTAAGCAAATAGTCCCTTCTTGGCAGAACTTCTCTCTCAGCTGCACAGGCTCAGAAAATAGAAACCGAAGAACATACGGTGGTGACCAATAGGTCTCTCACAATACAAGTGTAGCACGGCCCCTTTGAGAAATGCTTGGATTTACCTGTTCTTCTGCATCGCCATGACCTGTAAACCAGGGGTCTTCAAACTGCGGCCCTCCAGGTGTTCAGGAACTACAATTCCCATCATGCCTAGTCATGTCTGTGAATGTCAGAGTTTTACAATGCCTCATGGGATGTGTAGTTCTGCAACAGCTGGAGGGCTGTAGTTTGAGGATCCCTGCTGTAAACATTCCAACCCACCTGACACTCTGGGTTCAGACATCTTTCACAACACCTTTAACCACTTGCCATCCACGCTATAGCGGAAAGCCCCCTGCAGGGCGCGCGGCGTGCTCTGTGATCAGCGAGTCTATGAGACTCGGCTGATCACAGATCGGAGTAAGGGGTCGATCCCTTACTTAGGAGGGAAAAAAAAGCCGATCACTGGCGCCTGCAAGAGGGACATTGGTCCCGATCGTGGAGAGCCTCTGCAGAGACTGCTGTGCCCACCAGCGTCACCTACCAGTGCCCACTGTCCAATGCCCAGAAGCTGTTAAAGACTGTTGCTATAGCAGACAGCATGGCTGCATGTGTAGGCGTGGCGCCTTGCTGGGGCCTTTCCTTGCACAGCTGTCCTCCTATTGAAGTCTCGAAGTCTGCTAATTGAATCTACAACTTTTAAGGGTGTCCTGGCCCTAACTCTCTTTCCCTCAAAAATATAAAATGGACTGTTAAGAGCAACAAAACCTCTTTTACATCCAAGAAGTGTCTGGCGCCCAACAACTTTGTCCACCTTGCACCCACCAGGCCTCACAACCCACCACATACAGAAAGATGTCAGCTATCTCTGGCCGGGAAAGTTCTCATTAGACCGGACAAGGTCAGAGACATTGCTAAAGTATTGTTACACATAACCCATAGTGCCAATTCTATGGGATACGCCAGAACCCAACATGCACCTTGAATAACTTCAGACCAGGCTCGAAGCAGTTGAAACAACTTTACTGAAAGTTCAGCATAACATGTATAGCATATTATTATATGCTATAAATGCTTATTCGGCCCTTAACCTAAATACCCCTGACTGTGGCTCGCCCAGGTTACCTGCATCTGGACCTCTTCCCTTTTATAATTAACAGGAGAGAGGCTGGACCCCAGAAAAAGACTGCAAACACATTCAGGGAAGGCGACACAACTCGAACCCCTTTCCCCTGACCTGGGCAGCCACGTGCTACCTAAACGAACAGTAGGCCACCTGCCTACAAGGGAAAGGATGGCTAAGCAATAGACCATGGGAAGTGCAAGATTTTCTAGCACCTTTACATATTTGATTACTCAAAACTGAAGCAAGTATATGAAATAGGAAGCACAGTGTTTATAATGCCGTGTACACAAGAGCGGACTGTCCGACAGAAAAAGTCCAACGGAAGCTTTTCATCGTATATACCGATCATGTGTAGGCCTCATCGGACTTTCTTTTTTCGAAAAATCTGACGGACCTAGAGATGGAACATGTTCTAAATCTTTCCGACGGACCCAATTCCTATCGGGAAAACCGATCGTCTGTATGCTGGTCCGACGGACCAAAAGAGGCATGCTCTGAAGCAAGTACGAGACGGAAGCTATTGGCTACTGGCTATTGAACTTCCTTTTTCTAGTCCCGTCGTAAGATGTGATACCACTATATTTGTCATGTGGGGATGTGATACTCTTTTCTGTTTGCTTATATAATTTTCTTTTTGATGTCACTGTAAAATGCTTTATACCTTTTAATAAAAACTTATTGAACAAAAAAAAACCCAAATATACCATATTTATGTTGCATTGGCAGGAAAAACAAACATATTGGTATAGTGTATTTTTTTCATTTATCACTCTCATTTTGTATCAGAAAGAAAGATCATGGGACTCATTTATGCTTTTAGCCAGAGCTACCCTGAAAACCTAAAATATACCTTTGAAGTTTTTCAGAAGATCTTTTTAGAGCTAGATGTCGGGAATCTATCTTCAAATGTTTACACTTTAACGACTAGAGAACCAGCTGCCGCAGTTATACTACAGCAGGTTGGCTCTCCTGGGCAAATCGCCGTAGCTATACGTCGGCTGCTTTAAGACCACTAGGGGGCACGCGTGCTGCGTGGCGACGTAGCCGATGCGTGTGCCCGGTGGCCGTGATGTCTGCCGGGCACCCGCGATTGCTCTTGAAAGAAACAGAATGGAGATCTGTCAATTTAAACAGACAGATCTCTGTTCTGTCAGGGGAGAGTGGACTGATCTGTTGTTCATACTAAGTAAGAATAGCGATCGGTCTCCTCCTCCAGGTAGTCCCATCCCCCCACACTTAGAACCACTTAGGACACACATTTAACCCCTTGATCGCCACCTAGTGTTAACTCCTTCCGTTCCAGTGTCATTTATACAGTAATCAGTGGCTATTTTTAGCTCTGATCGCTGTATAAATGTCAATGGTCCCAAAAAAGTGTCAAAAGCGTCCGATGTGTCTGCCGCAATGTCGTAGTCACAATAAAATTCGCAGATTACTGTCATTACTAGTAAAAAAAAATAAAAATGCCATAAATATATTTCCTATTTTGTAGATGCTATAACTTTTGCACAAACCAATCAATATACACTTATTGCGATTTTTTTTCAAAATTGTCGCTCTTTTTTTGTTTATAGAGCAAAAATTAAAAACCGCAGAGGTGATCAAATACCACCAAAAGAAAGCTCTATCTGTGGAAAAAAAAGGACATAAATTTGGTTTGGGTACAGCGTCGCATGACCACGCAATTGTCAGTTAAAGCGTCGCAGTGCCGTATCACAAAAAATGGTTTGGTCATTAAGGGGGCAAATCCTTCCGGGGCTTAAGTGGTTAAAGTGCAAATTACTTTCCTAAAAGTCTTTAAAAAAAAAATTAATACACTCTGTATTCTAGGTTCTTTACAGATATACTGTATGTAACATGGGTGTGTTTCAGTTTGATTTGTTAGCTGAGAAAGAGGTATTTATGTTCTTTCTTTTTTTTAAATGTTTACCTTTACATTTGATGCTGCTTTAATAATATTACATTTGTAACACTTTATAAATAATAAATGTTAATTTGTTTTGAAAGCCTGTTTCATGAGACTATTTCTTTTTTTCTTAAAAACACATTATTGTATTTTTTTGATATAAAAACCTTCAGACATATATCAAATACATTTGGTTTTACCAACTTAATTTTTTTTTAGTAAGTTACAAGTTAATATCACTTAAAACTAAGTAAACAAGTAATAGGGCAGCACAGTGGTGTATTGATTAGCACTTTCACCTAGCAGCAAAAGGGTTGCTGGTTCTAATCCTAATTTTTGCTGGAGTTTGCATGTTCTACCCTGTAGGTTTCCTCCCATGCTCCAAAGACAGACTGGTAGGGTAATTGGCCCTAATAAGAGAAGCCCAAGGTGGGATGCACGCTAGTTGCAGGGCTGGCATGACAGGGTAGCAGAGAAAACCAGCAACTTAGGTGTTAACAATAAGGCGTGTGTAGGGGGTGGCTTCGGAAGTTATTCCTGGTGGGTAGGAGGGTCCAAGGCTCAGTCCCTTGCCACCTGAAGAAGAAGCAGCTCCCACCCTCCTGCCCTTAATTTTGTTTTAGGTTTTGGTGATGTTTTATGCTGATTTTGATGATGGGGTGGCGTTTGGGGATCTTTGGAGGCATTAGAAATTAAAAACAACATGGCAGAAGTGGGGAACCATCTTGGTATGGTATCCTCAGTTGATGCCAGTTAACCGAGGTTTAACTGGCATTGGGAGATGGGTATCAGCGTGTAAGGTGTCGAGTGGTGTCGTCCAAGTCAGAGTGGCCGCAACTGGGGACCTTGTGTGGACACGCTGATACAGTGATAAATTTGGTTAGTGCCTCCAAGGATCCTTAACATTGGTTAAAATGTATCTGGGAGAATATTGTGTTTTGCTAAAGATTATGGTTTGAAATGTTTAATAAAATGACCGTTGCGGCCAATTTACTCCAAAACAGGTGTTGTTTGGTTACTTAACAGGTTATGTGTGGGGGTGTATTATTAATAGGTAACAAGTGGTTTGCATAGGCTATACCATAGTCATGCGTATGTATGAATGTGAGTTAGGGATCCTAGATTATAAACTCCTTGAGGGCAGGGACTGATGTGAATGTACAATGTATATATAAAGCACTATGTAAATTTGAACAGTGCTATATGAGTACTTGAAATAAATAAGTTAATGTATGTGTTCCTATCTTAAACTTTTCTATAAACTGGAAAAATTGAGTTGGCTTTATTTGAACTTATGGTCTATAAACTGGAAAAACTGAGTTGGCTTTACTTAAACCTATGGTCTATAAACGGGAAAAATTGAGTTGGCTTTACTTAAAACTATAGTTCCAGACAAGTTAAGGTATGTATTCCTAACTTAAAACACTATGGTCTATAAACTGAAAAAAATAAGTTGGCTTTACTTAAAACAACAAAGTTGAAAACATGAAAAGTCTAATGAGTCAGACAAAAATAAGTTTAGTTGACAGTACTTAAAAAGCTGATGCAAATAGTTGCCTCAATTTTTTTGAGTAGACCCAGCACAATATTTTTTACTGTGCAGATGCCAATCTCTACCTGCATTTTTATTATGTACAAATCTATAGCTTTGCAGTTGATAGCAGAAGTATATGAGATGACTATTGGTTGACAAAAATAGGCCATTTTATTCTATAAGCCAAGAAAGGCTGCAGCCGTGAAAAGCCGAGACATCAACTATTTATGACAGCCCATAATTAGTGTGAAAGATTCTGAATTAGGAATATGTACAATAGCCAGAGGGACAGCAAATTTAATTATAACGAGGTGATTGCAAACTCTTTAATATGCGTTTCTATTAACTACGAGATCTAGGAATACTAGCCAACTAATTCTTGATTATTCTAGGACGTCGAAAAAGAATCCAATGAATTTTAATTAACACGGGGAGAAAAGTCAGGAGACGGGTTAGAATGAGGGACAGATGCAATAAATTCTTAAGAGTCAACAAGCAGATGTGCTTCGGGAAAGTGCTTAAATAGGAGATATTTTAGTTGAGCCCTAAAAGTCACATCCTTACAGCAGATCTGCTGTTCATGTGCAAATAAACACTGTCAGTGTCTGTTAATAATATGGTCATCATTGTTAATGGTCGTGCTGACTCCATTTTGCATTTGTTTCAGAAACTGTTAATGGTAGTAAAAAAGTTTGTAATTGTGTTTTGTTTTAAGACTTTTGAAGGTCTACTGAATAGTTGAAGCACCAGCAGAAATATAGTATCTAAACCCACGAATAGAAATTGAATATATTGTACAGGATAATGCTTGTGGGTATAGGATAGTGTATATGGAGGTTTTGTTTTGCATGTGTGTGTTTTTTTTCTTTTGAACTGGGTGTCTTTTTTCAACCGGATTAACTATGAGTTTGATTTCCTAAAACCGGAGAGTGAAAAATCTGGTGTAGCTTTGCATGGTAGCCAATCAGCTTCTAACTTCTGCTTGTTCAATTAAAAAAATCCCTAGAAGCTGATTGGTTTCTATGCAGAGCTGCACCAAATTTTGTACTCTCCAGTTTTAATAAATCAACCTGTCAGAGAAGCTCTCCAAGAAGATCGGCTATTGGGCGCTCTGGTGTGCGCCGGACCGCGCCTGGGCGCGTCGGCGCACGGCGCTTGGCGCCAACCGCCCTATTTAATGTGCTGGAACCTTCTGCTCGTGCTGTCCGATCT
The DNA here is from genome assembly GCF_042186555.1 of Aquarana catesbeiana. Classification (NCBI taxonomy): domain Eukaryota; kingdom Metazoa; phylum Chordata; class Amphibia; order Anura; family Ranidae; genus Aquarana; species Aquarana catesbeiana. Next base: position 57,416,893 of record NC_133334.1, on the reverse strand, counting down.
GCAGCTCCCAGTGCCTGAGTTCCTGTTTCCTGTCCACTTCCTGTTTGCCTGTCTGATCTCCTAGTGACCCCGGCTTGTCCTGGACTTCTCTTGTTATCCGCCTGCACCTGACCACGGCTTCCCTTGACTACGTCTCTGCTCCTCTGTACCACGTTGCCCGCCTGCTGCCAACCCGGACTCTGAGCCTGCCTGTTTCTCTGTACCTTGCTGACCGTCTGCTGCCAACTCTGCCTGAGACCAGACCTGCCCTTTCTGTTCCTGCTCTGAACCAGCTGCTTAGTCCCTTACTTTCTAGGACTTCCAGACCATACGCATCAGGATCCTGGACCTTACCTCCGCAAGTCACCCGCCAGGCTTTCTTACCACTCTGCCCTCCTGTGCCTTCTGTTTACACTACCAGGGGCCGGGAACCAGATACCTACGGGAGGCCTCCCCTGCTATACCGGGTTCGTCAGTCAGGTACGTGTAAGTCTGACAGTATCGGACAGCCATGTCCAAGCCCGAGCAGGGATCCTCTCCCATGGAGGAGCTATGCAGACACCTGGCGGGTCTCACTCAAGCTGTAAAGAGCCTTCAGGAAGGCTAAACTAGGCTGGAAGAGAGAGTCCAGGTGCCCTCCTCACCTGCTAACCCTTTAGCTGCTGCTGCTTCTGGACTCTCATCTCCTCCCTCCGTGGTCATGCTTCCTCCTGAGCCAAGGGTACCTACAACCGACAGATTTTCCGGTGAACGTAGCAAGTATCGATCCTTCCGCAATGCCTGCGATCCCGCTATTGTCATCAACACTGTTTGCCCAGTACCCCTACAGATGCCTCTCAACTCATGTGTCTGGACGTGAACACCGAATCGCAGCAAGCGATTCCCACTCCGTATCGGGATTTTCTTGACGTCTTCAGTAAAAAGGGGGCAGAAACCCTTCCTCCTCACAGACCTTATGATTGCCCGATAGAACTTTTGCCTGGGTCTGAAGTTCCGTTTGGATGAATTTTCCCGTTAACAGAGCAGGAGCTGGCTACTCCCAAGACTTATATTGATGAGAACTTAAAGAGAGGATTCATCCGTCCATCCACGTCACCGGCCGGAGCCGGCATTTTCTTCGTGGAGAAGAAGGACCACTCCCCTCGGCCTTGTATCGACTATAGAGAGTTAAACAAAATAACCATCAAGAATCGCTACCCCTTACCTCTGGTACCCGAACTCTTCCAAAGTCTAGGTTCAGCAACAATCTTCACTAAACTCGATCTCCGTGGGGCCTATAACCTAATCCGCATCAGAGAGGGAGATGAGTGGAAAACTGCCTTCCATACCCGGTTCGGGCACTTTGAATATCTTGTTATGCCCTTTGGTCTGTGCAACGCGCCTGCAACGTTTCAGCACTTCATTAACGACATTTTCCGTGACCTCCTGGACTTATACCTTATAGTATATCTAGATGACATCTTGATTTTCGCATTATCCCGCATGTTACAGGATTCCGAGGAACCTTTACCTTCTGACACCATCCTTCCTGCTGGAAATTTTCTGTTGCTAAGGGGAATATCATATCCCAAATTAAACAGGCCTCCAGGAATTTGTCCCCACCTATGGGAGTCGACGTATGCTTGCAAAATGGGTTGTTCTGGTTCAAAGACAAGATCTTGGTCCCAGAGAATCTAAGAGTGGCAGTACTGGAACTCTGCCATGATCATAAGTTAGCTGGGCATTTTGGCGTACTGAAGACGACAGAGCTGGTGCAACGTACATTTTGGTGGCCCCAACTGGTAAAGGATTGTAAGAGTTATGTGGAATCCTGCACCACCTGTGCTCGGAGCAAAAATAGTCGGACAAAGGCCTGGGGTCTACTAAAACCTTTACCCGTTTCAGAAAGACCCTGGAAGATGATTGGGATGGACTTCATCGTGGAACTCCCTCTGGCAGAGGGTTTTTCCACCATTTTTGTCATTGTGGATAGGCTGTCTAAGATGGCTCATTTTTTACCCATGAAAGGTACACCTTCTGCCGTGGAAACTGCGAAAATTTTTGTCAGAGAAATCATAAGATTACATAGAGTACCAGCAAGTATAGTCTCCAATAGAGGTGTGCAGTTCACTTCCAGGTTCTGGGAGGCTCTCTGTGGGTCACTTGAAATTGAGTTGGCGTTCTCATCCGCCTATCATCCCCAGACAAATGGGCAGACAGAGAGGACTAACCAAACCCTGGAGCAATACCTCCGATGCTGTTCCACCTTGTCACAGAACGATTGGGTCTCTTTTCTGCCTATTGCTGAGTTCGCATACAACAGCTCTGAGCACTCAGCTATTAAACAGACACAATTCTTCGCCAATTATGGTTTTCATCCGTCATTCCTGCCTGAATCCTTACCCGAGTGCTCTATTCCTGCGGCTGCTGAAACAATGGATTTCTTCGTCACCAATAATAAATTACTACGCGAAACCATGGCTAAAACCCAAGAATATAATAAAAGGATGTTCGATAGGAAGAAGCGTGGAGAACTCATTCTGGAACCTGGCAACCAGGTTTGGCTGTCCACCCTCAACTTAAAGTTGGCCTGTCCCTCAAAGAAGTTGGGTCCCAAATTCATGGGTCTCTTTCAAATCAAAAGGAAAATTAATGACGTGACCTATGAACTGGATCTATCCAATACATTAAGAGTTAATCCGATCTTCCACGTATCCTTGCTGAAACCCGCTGTCCCTAATTCCTTTTCGGGTCGTAATACCGGCCCACCTGAACCTGTAATTGTGGATAACGAGACAGAATTTGAAGTGGAAGCAATCCTTGACTGCAGGAAGAGACATGATCAAGTCCAATATTTGATCAAATGGAGGGGGTATGGACCAGAAGATAACTCCTGGGAACCAAAAAGCAATCTGCACACTAAGGAACTTTTAAGAGACTTCTGGAGTGCTCACGCTGATAGACTGGCCCAGATGGGCATCCGGAGGCTGCCCTTTAGGAGGGGGCACTGTCAGAGAAGCTCTCCAAGAAGATCGGCTATTGGGTGCTCTGGTGTGCGCTGGTTCGCGCCTGGGCGCATCGATGCGGGCGCGCGCACGGCGCTTGGCGCCAACCACCCTATTTAATGTGCTGGAACCTTCTGCTCGGTGCTGTCCGATCTGCAGCTCCCAGTGCCTGAGTTCCTGTTTCCTGTCCACTTCCTGTTTGCCTGTCTGATCTCCTAGTGACCCCGGCTTGTCCTGGACTTCTCTTGTTATCCGCCTGCACCTGACCACAGCTTCCCTTGACTACGTCTCTGCCTGCTCCTCTGTACCACGTTGCCCGCCTGCTGCCAACCCTGTCTGTGACCCGGACTCTGAGCCTGCCTGTTCCTCTGCACCTTGCTGACCGTCTGCTGCCAACCTTGCCTGAGACCGGACCTGCCCTTTCTGCTCCTGCTCTGCACCAGCTGCTTAGTCCCTTACTTTCTAGGACTTCCAGACCATACGCATCAGGATCCTGGGCCTTACCTCCGCAAGTCACCCGACAGGCTCTCTTACCACTCTGTGCTCCCGTGCCTTCTGTTTACACTACCAGGGGCTGGGAACCAGATACGTACGGGAGGCCTCCCCTGCTATACTGGGTTCATCAGTCAGGTACGTGTAAGTCTGACACAACCCCTGTGCAACCATGTACTCTATCTTAGATTCCCTAGATGTGGTGCCTGTCTTAGTTTTCTTTCTTTCTGGCTTTCTACCTTTATTTTTACCTGGTGATCTTGTCAGTAATACACTTCCTGTCATAGGGTGACAGGGTAAAACTCACTTACTGCACTGTATCTATGGAGGGGCAGCATGTGTTACCCTAGGACAGGATGTGTGTAAGGAATACAGAGCACCTCCTTCTCTCCTAATTTCTAAAACAGGGAGGAATTGTTCTGTCATTCACCAAAGATAATTGGGCTGAGCTGATAAATGCAGCACAGACAGAAGTCACAAACTCACTGGGTTTCTGGCAGGATCAACAGGTTGTTTTTTTTTTTTTTTTTTTTTTTACTGTTTAATAAAATACTGTTATTGGTTTATACTACAGATCAAAAGGGAGTAAATACGGGAAGTTTATGTTAATGTTTGGGTAGCTGGGTTCAGACACTGCCATTGTTGCATCTCTCTATCCCACTCAGCTTGCTGTGTCTCCTTCACAAACTAGGGAGAGTTGGAGAGATGAAAAAGACTAGAATGACTATGATACAGCTGCATGGAATCCTAGGAAATGTAGTTTGTAAGGAGAGCTGCACTGTGGAGGGGAATGCATTTGCAAACTACAAGAGCCACGAGTACCCTATGAGAGGAGGGAGAGCAGAGAGTTTCCCGGGTTTTGGGACACAGAGACATTATTGTATATCTAGTAATTATTATTAATTCTGTGGATATTAGATTTTTTAGTAGAACTGTGATCTGGATTAACTGCCAAATTATAGTCTGGTATTCATGTCAGCTAGTTCATTCCATTTAAACTGATTATTTTACCTAATTAATGCCTTTGTGTCAGGGCTGGGCCCAGCCCTTCCTTCTCTGAGCTGGCCACTCAGCTGTTGGCTAATTGCCAGCTCCTATCTCTCCACAGTTACTCAGCAATTGATGATATCCTGCTCATCAGTCCTGTCTACCTAAGCCGTCCAGTCCAGAGGATCTCCGCTTTCGCCTTGGTCAACATCACAGAGACGCTCTCCTGCATTCCTGTTAAAAGACTTGCTTGGCTGACATCCCCTCTGGCTCCAAATCCTGCTTGCTGTTTTACTACGCTCATCTCCGGCTCCCGCTTTTTGGCTTTTCTGACTATCCGTTCCAGTTCCTGAACTCTGGCTATGTTTTGACTACGTTTGTTCTATTTACTTTTGTTATTAAATAAGTGTGATTAACTGTACTTCTGTCTCGGTCTGATTTCATGGTTTCTGACACTTTGTGCTTTTCCCTTTTATTTTTGCCTTGCAATAGTATACTTACTTATTTGCAATCACATAGCCTGGTGTCTAATTCTTTACGGAAATATAATGTTGCTAGCATACTTGAAGGTGGGGTGCAGTGTGGTGCGGCGGGAATATCACACAAAGTGTGAATAACTTGTATTGAAGTAATGCAAAGACAGTTCCCAATAAACCCAGTGGGAAGACAGCCCAACTGGCAACACTTATGGATCCAGACAGCATGTAGAGAGCCGATTTCAGATGAACTGACAGCACCTGTTAGGAGGGGCAGAGTGCGGCCTGGCTGTCTCGTGCCTAAGCAGGAAGATGCCAGTTCTGTCCCTAACAGATGGGGTACCTGTCCCTACTCGTAAAATGCATGCAAAGTCTGTTTATCCATTAAAGTAAAAAATATACCCCCTTAGAAGAAGAAAGTATTGACAGCGCTTAGAATGAATAAAAAATGAAGCAATATAATGTTACATATATTGCACTAATCAGACGTTTCCAGTCAGATCAAGACAACGTTCGATAATAAAAAATCCATCAGTCCTTCAATGCAATTATAATGCTGATCTAATAGACAGGATCTGATGAAAGACAACAGTGTATGTAGCTCTATACACACTATCCTTTAAAGTTTAATAATGATGCTAATCATAGCACAGATAGAACCTAAAATATAAAGAAAATTAAGCACACCGTCTAGATTTGATGGAACATAGCTAAAATGATACATCAAGTCCTTCTATTAGCAATTGCATGCAAGTAGCTGACAGCGTAAGAGATGGGCTTCTAATTCAACCGAGTGCATTAGCCGTAGGCTGCAACACCTTCACCGAATCACCTTGTGATAACCCCCTTTGTAAATGTGCTTACCAAAGGTAAGAATCAACAAGGCCTGTGATCCCTTTCCCAGGGTTAGTCTGCTCCTCAGCCGCTGTGTGGATCAGCTCTCCAAAGCCAGAATGTTTCAAAAGTCATGGACATATCATGCAGAAGTACAAGGGGAGGCTTCCATAGTGTTATACTGTTTATTATAATAAAAAAAAACCCTAGTACAAGTTATGCTTACAAGAGAAACAAGATTAAAATGCAGCCATATCACAGTGCCAGTGTCAGCTCACTGCTGGTCGGAATTCAAACAGTCCCGCCCCGTTGTGATGAGTCCCGGGATGACGCTGTCTGTGTCAAGCTGAAGGGTCGCCTGGTCACGCTCTGCCGTGTTTTGTCATTACGTCTTCAGAGGGCGCCCTCTGTACACCCACTATTTTGCATTATAGCGTTTGTAGCATTTGTCATTTATTCAGTGTTGTCGCATGAAAAGATATATATATATATATATATATATATATATATATATATATATATATATATATATATATATATATATATATATATACATATATATATATATACATATATATATATACACATATATATATATACATATAAATATATATATATATATATATATATATATATATATATAATAAGCACACCATTTTTTTACATTATTATTTGTTTTTGAGTGTTGGGGTCACTAGTAAATGGTTGCAGCTTTTCACTCGAACTAAATGGTGACATTAAGTGTCAACATAGCACATATATTTTGAATAGTTTTGTCATTTTTTGTTATTTTGAATTACACAGCAGCGCACAAGTATTTTACATATAGATTCATCCCATAATTTCCCAATCCCTATCCAAGTTCTAACCCCTAATAAATAACAAAAACAAAGCATTGGACTGTTCTCTGACTCAAGTGTACCTGTGAAGATTCGGTGTGCCTGGCTTTGTAGGGTGGGGGATCCTATTCTACTTGCAGCTACTTAGGGGGTGTGCTACATACTGAATGTCCCTCACATAGTGATATGTGAGCATTGTTCAATGCAGTTATACTGTGAGCCCAGGATAATAGGATCTCACACACCATGGGGGTATGCTCACATCCTAGGGAGTGTCTGTCCATGACTGTCTAGTCTCAGAGAAAGTGAGTTAAATGATAATGTCTGTCAGTCAACTTTCCTTGTGAAGTAGAGGACTTTCAGTGGGAGACAGCACCAGACTGAAGGTGAGTATTACAGCAAACGCTGCCTATTTATTTGTACTACTGCTGGCCTGTTTCTTCCTTTAACTAGAGTTCTATTTGAATAAGTGACAGGTTGACTTTAATTTATCTTACTAAGAGAAATACGTTTAGATGACCGAAAAAACATTTTTTTCTGGGCAAAGTTTCTGATTTTCAAAAATGGGTTAGTGGTTACTGAAGACGCTAACTCTATATTTCACAGCTGAATCCAGGGCTCGTCTTTAACTGCTTCACAGCGAATGACAGTGGGCAGGAGACTAATGCAAAGAGAATTATCCTTTTTATTGCAATCACTCTTTTTTATTCCTACTACATCTCTTCATAAATTACTTTTTTTTCTGTTACAGTGATAAAGACTGCAAAGCTACAGAAAGAAGGAGACTTATTGTAATTCACTAGTTAATTCTTACATTAATCATCCGTCAACTATTCAGGCTCATTGTGGAAGGCAAAGCAGACAAGTATAGATGTCACGAAGAGATTAAGGGAATAAAGTTTGTCTGGAATCGACATCACTAAATCCTATTAATGTGGATTTACTTATGACATTATTACATAAAGGGAAAATCTGGATGGCTCTGTAGTGTGTCTCGAATGAGAATATTCTGCCATAAAAAAAGAATCACAATTAGGGATATGTTTCAAGTTTGGCACTTCATAGGTAAATCCTGAACTTATGACAGATTTAACGGTGCCAGATTTTTTTTGTCCTTAGGCATTTCCCAGAGGCAAGGGGGTTTAACATGGCTTCTATTAATTTGGGGGTTTCTTGATTTTTTTTTTTCTTTTGATAGGGCCTTTTTGTTAGTTTGGGGTACTCATTTGCATCTACGGTATTCTTGAAGCTGCATTTGAAAGGAAAATAAAAAGACTACTACTAATAATAATAATAATAATAATAATAACAAAAAAGTACAAGAACAGTGTGCACCTATACAACCTCACTCTATATTCAATGTCCCCTTAGTTAAAAATGAGAGTTAGGCATATGGTTAGGTCTATTTTTCCTAACTAAAACTGCCCTGCTGCTGATCAATTTTACACTGCTGTATCCTCTCCCCTATCTTAATTCTTGTTAAAATGTGTGCTCTTTGTCACTGTCAGGAGCATCTAGTGCTCATGATCCTCATTCCAGCTCATGATCCTCATTCCAACACCCGGGGTTTTGGCTATGGCACTCTCCTTGTCTGTCTGTCCACCTGCAAGGTGATTAATGTGATTAGTCTCTGTGTGCAAACCAAACTTGTTATAAGCCAGCCAAACCCTCACTCGCATGCTTGTGATAGAGAGTAATATGTGTGTTATACCTGATCAAGCCCCCTGTCTGCCTGCCTTGCTCTGCTTGTTTTGGATTGATCTTGGACCGGATTTTGGACTATTCCCTGAACTCAGCCTGCCTCTTTACCTGGACTGTCATAGAACCACACTGCCTGTCTGCCAACCACAAGTACCTGTTTGCTTTGCTCAGTTCGCGCCTGCCCTGGCGTGGTGACTAGGCACTATAGCATTGTGTATAAGACCTGGGGCCAACCCAGGTCTTATACACAAGAGGCCTGTTTGCCTTATGGGAAAGGTGGCTGCTATAGGTGAAGAGCACAGTAGCCAGCTATAGTGTTTGATCACCTGTGTTGAGATAGACGTGACAGCCACTAGTACATTTGGGCTTAGCCTTGCTCATTAAACTTGTCTTGCTGCTGGCCAATTTTACACTGCTATAGTATCTGCGGTCTCCAAATTCTTGTAGTAAGACCCTGCCTTTGATTTCTGTCTTAAAGTAGAACTAAAGGCAAAACATTTTATTTTAGTTTTTGGATAGAGTGGAGAGGGATTAGAACCTTTGTCAGTTTTTATTGCTGTCTGTGCCCCCATTTAAGAGATTCACTATCTCTGTTAGTCCCATTTAGCATTATCATTGAAAGTGAAAGTAAAAGAAAATACCCTAATTTTGGGTTGCCATCAGAAAAGTAATAGAGGGGAGATCTTCCAATGGGGACACTAGTTCTGGTGACCTGGTGGTCCCCAAGGAATTCTCTTTATTTGCAGGGATTTTCTCTCACTTCCTGTTTGGCTATAGGACAGGAAGAGAAGGTATAACTCCGCAATGGAACACAGATGGGCATAAAAAAAGTCTGACATGGGTTAAAACCCTCCCTAGCTCTAAAATGAAAAAAAAAAAATGTGCCTATAGTTCTACTTTAAGTACATTTGGGTTTAGCCTTGCACATTTAAATTGTCCTGCTGCTGACCAATTTTATCCTGCTGTTAAAATCTATGTTCTCCTTGACCGAGAGAGTTTTAACAGGGTCGGCCTCACCTAACTACTGGCCAAGTTTTATTTGCCAGTAAAAGTAGGCCTATTACTGTAAAACATAACGTCTCATTCAGGAGTCAGATAATATTTAATAATTATAGTTACAGTACACAAAAAACAAAAACAGGATAAAACAACGTAGGGTTCCCCCTAGTGTTCAAACCATATCCTTATCCAGGTATGCATCCTGGATGGCCAGGGAAGAGAGGGCAGACCAGACCAAAAGTTTTTCAATTATGGGGAAACAAGATGGAGGGGACAGCAAAGCCTTTCACCCCCGCAAAGTACCCTTGTCCTAATGGTTAGGGACATGGACCTCTTTCCCACTATTGGTGCCCCAAAAAGGAAGTGAGGGATATAAAAGGTTGCTTATGGTGGTACCTGGAAGCTGCCTTTATAGTAAGGGGCAACAAGATATCCACCCCTCCATGGGAAAAGAATAGAGGATTACATTAGTATTAACCATGACCAGACAGATTTAAAATTAAATAACCACACCAACAAACACCAAATTAAAAAGTCCTTAAATTTAATTTAAATAAAACAAATAAATACTCATATATAAAAAAAATTATGAAAAAAAATAATGTTGCCAGAAGTAATTCCATGATAATCAGGGTGTCCAGTTGTGTAAATCCAGCATCAATGAAGATGACCCCTCACCCACTGTTGTGTACATGCCACACTTCTATCACTAAATTACAGATTGCTGGCTGTGGTAATATAAAATGACAGCCAGGAATCCCAGGTGACATCATACACCAAAACTAGTCAATGTAAATTAGAGCTAAGAATTCTGGCTGATGTCATTGCCCACAGGTCAGCATTCCCCCATATTGCCCTAACCTCCTTATTGGGGCAGCAGAGGTGATAAAGATACCCTTGTCCTTGATCATTGGGACAAGAGTACTTTGCAAGAGGGGAGGCTTTTGCCAGGTTTCCACCATGTTAAAAGGTACGTGGCATGTTCAGGTAGCAGAAGGGGGGGAATGCATACTTGTTGCCCCCTCTTTCCTGCCCACCCAGGCTGCATGCCTAGGTAACAATCTAAACTTTAAGGGGTACCCATGCCATTCTCTCCCTTTTTAAAAATTTGAATGACTACATGCAAACTAGAATTAATCAGATTGGGGTGCTTCTATATGTAAAGCAAGGTAATTGTAAAAGAAGCAAATAATATCATGTACTACCAGTACATGCTGTCGCTGAGATGGTCCATGAAAATCATACTGTTCTGTAACACCACGCACAGCTTGAAGGCATTTAAAAAATGTGTGTATTTTCAATGTTGCCTTTGAAGTCACATAACAAGACCCTTTTTATGCCGAATGTTGTTTTTGAAAATTTGTGTTTGCATTTGTGTGGATCCTCCATGGCAGTGTCCAGCTTTTCATGCCTTTTTTGCATCCTCAATTGGCTTCAATGGGCTCGATTGTAGGTTTGGGCTTCCTGGCCTTAAACCAGAATTTGCTGAGCCTCATGAATTAAATCATGGAGAGAGATGAATGGCTAGTGACTTACATATCCAACGGATTATGTAAGAAAAGTAATAGATTGCACATGGTACAGTTTGCATTTTCTATATCAATATTTGATGTAAATGACACCATGGGTTCACAGGAAATGACCTGAATGACACTGGGCCACATGTCCTAATAGATAACAATGGAAAGCCAGCAACACCTATGCATCCCTATGCCGGTAAAAGATGGATGTCAAGGCCTGGATCTGAACCCAGGACCACTGTTGTGTCTGGCGGTAACTCTTCTTGCTGAACCACCTGAGGTGCTGGGCTGTTCTCTGATTATTTTGACTTTCTTACCTTGTCTCTTGTTTCGCTCTGGTCACTCCTGTTGCCGTCCGTGTTTTATCCCCATCCCCTCTGCTGTATTTTGTAAATGTAGGGTCTTCCTCCTAAAGTCTTCCCCTGGTTTTGGGTGGTCCTCGAAGAAGCAAAAGGCAGTGTACATCACTGTACTGTAACTTCAGAGTACTACACTGATGCTGGATGAAAATAAAACTGTGCCTGCGCAATAAAATATCTATTAAAATCCTCAAAGTACCATTATATACTAAATAAAGTGCAATTAGTTTAAGTACCAACAATTTGTACAATCCTAACTTACATACATCTCAAATACTCAAAAAAGTGCTTTTGTACCATAATTAAAGTTACTGAAGTTTATGCAATTCATAGAATGTAAATCAAATCAAAGATAGTTCTTTAGTTTTCCAGAGGAAAAACAATTCATTAAAATAAAAATCATAATATATATATATATATATATATATATATATATATATATATATATATATACACACACACACACAGTATGTATAATAAAAAATGATATTATTCAGTGTCCTGTGTTTATTTTCATTACTGTGATATTTTCTAGCAGTAAAAACAATATGCCCTTTTGTATATATCCTTCCAGGTTTATATGGATCTTCCAATATTAGTTACTAGAATTCTTCAATGTTAATCCATTGCCATCCTGGCTCCTCTTAGCTTTTTCTCCCGTATAGTACCCAAAAGAGAATAGTTCTCATTGTGTTTACTGTTATTTTGACTTTATTTTTCACAGTGTAAAAAAAAATTAAATTGCCTGTATACATTTCAATGGATGCAGCCTCTGTGTACCTCTGATCCTCCAACACAATGGCGTTCCGCTCACTTCCGGTTGCGACGTGAGGTCACCAGCTCCTTCTCCCTACACATTATGTCACTATACCACATGAATTTGTCCCCTGCTGACACTATGACAACCATTCTCTTTTAGGTCCTATACAGGAGAAAAAGCTAAAAGGAACTAGGATGGCAATGGATTAAGATTGAAGAATCCTAACGATTAATATTGGAAGATAATATGGTGGAGGGAGAAGTGCACTACAAATACAAGCAACCCCATAATATTCACTGGTGGAGAAATATTCTACACGGGCACATTGTTTTTGCTGCTAGAAAATAACACAGTAATGAAAATGGACACAGGATACTGAATAGAACCAATTTTAATTATACATATATATTTATATATATATATCTATATATATATATATATATATATAGATATATATATATATATATATAGATATAGATATCTATATATATATATATATATATATATATATATATATATATATATATATATATATATATATAGATAGATAGATAGATAGATATCTGTCTATATATATGATATATATATATATATATACAGTATATATTTTTGGAATTAATTAATTTTTTTCCTTAGGAAAACAAATGAATTATCTTTGATTTGATTTGCATTCAACTACTATGAATTGTGCAAATTTTATTTATGGCATTTGAGTATTTGTGATTTATATAAATTAAGATTGTAAAAATTGTTGGTACTTACACTAATAACACTTTATTGATTATATAATGATACTTTGAATATTATAATAGATATTTTATTGTGCAGGCACCGTTTTTATTTTTATGTTGCAATACACAGGTGAAGTGTGAATACTGTCTTCGTGCCAGCAGCAGTATTTTATGCCGTAGTTATATACTTTGAATGGACACATACTTGTTAGAGCTGGAGTACCTTGTATAATGATGACTACACTGATGCTACCTCAGGGGGGCAGATCCATGACACTTTTCATAGTATGCCCTTCGTTTTTCTGGTTTGAATGACAGTAAACACTGGCCGGAACTTCTTCTTTTTAAAAAAGCCCAAATTTGGGCTTTAAGATAAACGCTATATTGACAACACAAAGTGAAAATATCATAATTTCTCTAGTAAAAAAGGGTACATTTTAGTGGTCCCCTGTTAGTTGCTGATAGCAGTAATGATTTTTCCTCTCCGGTCATCAGACACTGATGATGCAAAAACACGCAAGTGATAATGTTCATCAATAAACTAAAAATAAAACAACACATAGCTTCTGGACAAGGTTTTATTGCAGGTCATTCAAAATGGCAGATGGTAGCCTTGATGGCTTCTTGAGTTTCCATTAACGGATTAAGAAGGCGTGAAAAGGTTGCTTCCAAACCAAGAGTGGATTGTGAATGAATTGCGCCATTGATTTTGTTATCATTGACAGCAGAAGTTTTAAATAGCAACTGGAAAATATATTTTGCTGACCTCTTGATCTTAAAGGATCTGCTATGTACGTGAATGTAAAAAACTGTCTGTTACACATTTCCTATGTTCACCGTTGACATATTAACAGAGTAACCTTGGAATACAGTATTTCCTGAATATAAGAAGGAAACAAAGGACAAAGGGTCCACTCACATCCAGACATTTTCCTGCAGTAAAAGGGATGCATTTGACCGCATGTAAATGCATTTAAAATAGAAATATCATTCATTCCTATGTGGTTAGCTCACATCTATGTCATATTGTTTAAAAATAGGACATTTGGCATTTTGTGAAAAGAATAAGTCCAGATAAATTGTCTTTAGTTTGGAAAGAGTGGCTAAGAGTTAATTGGGAAACCTGCCCCTGCCTTCCTGAAGCTCCCCCAACCAGTATTTAAAAATGAATCTATATTCGTATGTTTCTCTTGCAGTCTTCAGGCCATTTATGGTGACATCAGAGGTCCTATTTCATTTTCCTTAGTGGCAATGCCGGGTGGTCCTTGCTGAACTCACTGGTGCACTCATATGAGTGCCCCCAGGTGGAAGTGACAGGAAGTTGATTGGATGATAATAGGCATTATTCACCATGGAAGGCAGCCAGGACCAAGAATGATGAGTCTGCGGGGGATAGAGCACGACAAAGGGTGAGTCATGCATTGAAAGCTACTTTTTGAGTTCAACATGTACAGTGACTTGGAAAAAGTATTCACACCCCTTGAAATGTTCCACATTTTGTCATGTTACAACCAAAAACGTAATTTTATTGGGATTTTATGTGATAGACCAACACAAAGTGGCACATAATTGTGAAGTGGAAAGAAAATGATAAATGGTTATCAAAATTTTTAACAAACAAATATCAGAAAAGTGTGGCGTGCATTTGTATTCAGCCCCCTTTATTCTGATACCCCTAAAATCTAGTGGAACCAATTACCTTCAGAAGTCACCTAATTAGTACCACCACATGTGTGTAATTTAATTTCAGTATAAATACAGCTGTTCTGTGAAGCCCACAGAGGTTTGTTAGAGAACCTTAGTGAACAAACAGCATTATGAAGCCCAAGGAACACACCAGACAGGTCAGAGATAAAGTTGTGGAGAAGTTTAAAGCAGGGTTAGGTTATAAGAAAAATATCCCAAGCTTTGAACATCTCACAAAGCACTGTTCAATCCATCATCCGAAAATGGAAAGAGTATGGTACAACTGCAAACCAACCAAGACATGGCCGTCCACCTAAATTGACAGATCGGGCAAGGAAAGCATTAACCAGAGAAGAAGCCAAGAGGCCCATGGTAACTCTGAAGGAGCTACAGAGATCCACAGCTCAGGTGGGAGAATCTGTCCACAGGACAACTATTAGTCGTGTGCTTCACAAATCTGGCCTTTATGGACAAGTGCCAAGAAGAAATCCATTGTTGAAAGAAAGCCATAAGTAGTCCCGTTTTCAATTTGCGAGAAGCCATGTGGGGGACACAGCAAACATGTGGAAGAAGGTGCTCTGGTCAGAGGAGACCAAAATTGAACTTTTTGGCCTAAAAGAAAAAACGCTATGTGTGGCAGAAAATGAACACTGAAAATCACCCTGAACACACAATCCCCACCGTGAAACATGGTGGTGGCAGCATCATGTTGTGGGGATGCTTTTCTTCAGCAGGGACAGGGAAGGGAGTTGATGGGAAGATGGATGGAGTCAAATACAGGGCAATCTTAGAAGAAAAACTTCCTTCCAGCAGGACAACGACCCTAAAAATACAGCCAGAGCTACAATCAGTGGCCCATCCATTAGGGGCGCACGGCCACCACCCCCCCTTTCCATGTGTCCGGCTCCCTGATCTACATGCAGGGCGCCGGACACATTGATTCCAATCGGGGTTTTTTTTTTTTGAAGCTTGTGATTAGAGCCAGAGGCTCTAATAGGCTTCAAAAAGGGTGGGCTCGGGACGCAGAGCACTGCACCCAAAGCCTACCCAGTTGTGTGACAATAGAAAATGATTGGCGACCCGATTGGCGGCCCGATTGGCCCAAAGGAGATCCGATCGGAATGGCTGCCAGGAGGAGGAAAGGGGAGAAGCTGACATCGCCCCCCGGTGCCCAGAGCGCTGTTTGTGAGATGGGGTAATGGGGTAAGTGTGGGGCCCCAACTACTGACTGACCTGGGGGGGGGTGACGGCAGGAGAATCGTTTGCTACACTGGCTACAATGGAATGGTTTAGATCAAAGCATATTCATGTGTTAGAATGGCCCAGTCAAAGTCCAGACCTAAATCCAATTGAGAATCTGTGGAAAGACTTGAAAATTGCTGTTCATAGACGCTCTCCATCACTCTCTAGATGTGCAAAGCTGGTAGAGACATCCCCAAAAAGACTTGCAGCTGTAATTGCAGTGAAAGGAGGTTCTACAAAGTATTGACTCAGGGGGGCTGAATACAAATGCACGCCACACTTTTCACATATTTATTTGTAAAAAATGTTGAAAACAATTTATCATTTTCCTTCCACTTCACAATTATGTGCCGCTTTGTGTTGGTCTAGCACATAAAATCCCAATAAAATACTTTTTTGGTTGTTACATGACAAAATGTCAATAAATGTGAAATGTCAATAAAATGAATGGGGGGGGGAGTGGTTTTCACAGGACTGAAAGGCACAGGCAGCAATAATAACATTGTAATAACGTTATCAGTGGGTCTAACCCTTCTTGCGCTACTAAAAAATGTATCTTATATTACATAGTCCTGTAAAGCTTTCTGACTGTCCAAAACAAATGTAAGAGTTGGAATATTGGCTCAACTGTAAAAATTTGCCTTGCAGTGACCATCCCCCCCCCCCTTCACTCCCTTGTGGAAGATCTGCCTACATACTGGAAGTGTAAGGGACTACGAGTAACAAGGTAAGTATTGTGCTTATTCCTTTTATCTAGACAAAAACTGCATATGGCCCTTAGGCTACTTTCACACTGGGGCGTTGGGGGCGTCGGCAGTAAAGCACCGCTATTTTTAGCGACGTTTTACCGCCATTTTTGTGGCCCTTTTTGTCCGCTAGCGGGGCGCTTTTAACCCCCCTAATGGCTGACAAAGGGTTAAATGCGTCTTCGGCGGCGCTGCCCATTGATTGGAATATCCTAGCACTAGCAGTCAGTATAACACTTTAAATTGGTGGTCACTGGAAAATGACTCATAGCTGGTCATTGTGAGTGGGAAATCAAATTGCTACTGCTTAATGCTCAAGAAATCCCTAGCAACCTCAGTAAGAACCTTGGTTGACTAGGGTTGAGTAAGGCTGGACATACACAGTTCAAATCTCGGATGGTTCAGCAGGAACCAGACAAGATTCGAAACATTAATGGGCAGGCTGAATGTAACAAGTTGATCGATCGATCAACGTGGGTGCAACAAGCCTGCTGGATTCAATTGCCATTTTCGCAAGTGCATTCTATAGGCACTAGCGATAATCACTGTCTTCTTCCGGTGGGGTCAGCTTCTCCCACCCCCCCCCCCCCCGCCAGGAGAAGACATTGGCCCGACAGGAGGGGGAATCGAGTGAATTTCTTTCCTGCGACCTTCCTGCGACCTACGCAGCCTAAAGCCACGGAAAGATAGCTGAGCTGCTTTGAGAACAACCTAAAAGATTTGAGGCTGCTACAACTGGACATTGACATAACTGAATGTAGAGTACCCATGCTCACTTAGCACAAATGGGGCAATCAGTATAGCGATTTGATAGAACCCAAAGTTAAAGCGGCAAAGTGCACCAATAAAGAATGTAGACTGTGCTCCTGTCAGAAACAATGCAATCAGACCGAGACAGAAGTACAGTTAAATCACACTTGTTTGGTAATAAAAGTAAAAAGAACAAACGTAGTCAAAACATAGCCAAAGTTCAGTAAGCAGAACGGATAGTCAGCCAAGCCAGAAGTCAGGAAGTAATGTAGTGGAACAGCAAGCAGGATCTGGAGCCAGAAGGGATGTCAGCAAAGCAAGTCTTAAACAGGATCACAGGAGAGAGTTTCTGTGATGTTGACTAAGGCGAAGGTAGAGAACCTCTGGACTGGATGGCTTAAATAGGAAGGACTGACGAGCAGGATATTATCAACAGCTGAGTAACTGTGGAGAGATAGGAGCTGGCAATTAGCCGACTGCTGAGCGGCCAGCTCAGAGAAGGAAGGGCTGAGCCCAGCCCTGACAGCTCCCTGTAGAGATGGACACTCGCCGTGACTTGTTGGCAAGTGGGGGTGTGCATCATGTGTGATGCAAATGCCATAATGACTACTGAAACTTGTCCATGTAAATTCAGCTGCTCAGGTGTCACATGGATTTTATGTGCTCCACTGGAAAAAATGACTATAAAAGAGTTTAAGCACTTAAAAATAACAAGAGATTTGAAACTCTTTAACTATCCATTTTATTGTAGCAATATATATACACTCAATAGTTTTAATATGACAATGAATATTCTTTCCACTCTTATGGATAAACTATAGACAATGCTTTGAAAAGCTGTGGCACATAGAAGGCAATATCACTTAAAGCATAGCTACTGTCAAAATTTAGATGGTTTTACTCAGATAGTTGCATTGTGGATCATCCCAGTATGGATTAAAATATGCATATCATCGTGCTACCAGCTTACTTTAATGAGCCTTAATGGCTATGCATTATGATTCAATGATTCAATGGCAGTATCCATTCTATTCTTCCTACAGGATATCCAAACTTGCAATCACAGATTGCTCTTGAAGTACTCTTGTATGATGGTAAGCATTCAAAAATGGCTCTTCTGCTGTGAAGATGTGTGATTACCTGATACATAGGGCAAATTCATATATTTACTATTCAACTCTATTTGCTACCTTATATGAGCTGCGGCAAACAATACATAATGGATATATTACAAGACAGCTTCATGAAAAAAGTAACTCTCAGTTCACATATTTACTATTAGGGATGAGCTTCGCGTTCGAGTCGAACCCATGTTCGACTCGAACATCGGCTGTTCGATCGTTCGTCGAATTGCGAACGATATGGGCCGTTCGCGCCAAATTCGTGTGGCGCGTCACGGCCCATAATTCACTGCGGCATCGCAGTGCATTGCTGGTTGATGATTGGCCAAGCATGCACTATGACCCGCATGCTTGGCCAATCACAGCGCCGCCTGAACAGAGAGCCGTAATTGGCCAAAGCCAAGGAGGCTTTGGCCAATTATGGCTCAGGGGATTTAGTACATGCCCCACACTATATAAGGCCGCCTGCACGGTGGCCCTGTGTAGTGTGTGTTCCGGCGTTCATTGAGAGAGAGAGAGAGACAGACAGTGACATTTGATTTGAGTTAGATAGATTAGGCAGAACAGTCAGTCAGTTAGCTGCACTTACAGTGTATTGTGTATATATATGCATCCCAGGTGTTGCATATATATATATATATACACTGTATTCAGTTTAGCTAGATCCGTTCTTGTTATCTTCCTACTGACAGGCAGGCTTGTCTTGTTACAGTATTTACAGCTACCTGAAGAAAATTACTGGTGTTCCTTTGATCCTATTAGTACCACAGTCAGGCAGCTAGACTATTTACAGTTAGTGCAGTGCGTCCTGCTCACAGTGTTCAGCTAAACCTACAAGTTAGTGGGGTGCGTCCTGCTCACAGTGTTCAGCTAGATCCGTTCCTGTTATCTTCCTACTGACAGGCAGGCTTGTCTTGTTACAGTATATACAGCTACCTGAAGAAAATTACTGGTGTTCTTTTGATCCTATTAGTACCACAGTCAGGCAGCTAGACTATTTACAGTTAGTGCAGTGCGTCCTGCTCACAGTGTTCAGCTAAACCTACAAAAGTTAGTGGGGTGCATCCTGCTCAGTGTTCAGCTAAACCTTCAAGTTAGTGCGGTGCATCCTGCTCACAGTGTTCAGCTAAACCTACAAGTTAGTGGGGTGCGTCCTGCTCACAGTGTTCAGCTAAACCTACAAGTTAGTGTGGTGCGTCCACCTCACAGTGTTCAGCTAAACCTACAAGTTAGTGCAGTGCGTCCTGCTCACAGTGTTCAGCTAGATCCGTTCCTGTTATCTTCTTACTGACAGGCAGGCTTGTCTTGTTACAGTATATACAGCTACCTGAAGAAAATTACTGGTGTTCTTTTGATCCTATTAGTACCACAGTCAGGCAGCTAGACTATTTACAGTTAGTGCAGTGCATCCTGCTCACAGTGTTCAGCTAAACCTACAAGTTAGTGGGGTGCGTCCTGCTCACAGTGTTCAGCTAAACCTACAAGTTAGTGTGGTGCATCCACCTCACAGTGTTCAGCTAGATCCGTTCCTGTTATCTTCTTACTGACAGGCAGGCTTGCCTTGTTACAGTATATACAGCTACCTGAAGAAAATTACTGGTGTTCTTTTGATCCTATTAGTACCACAGTCAGGCAGATAGACTATTTACAGTTAGTGCAGTGCGTCCTGCTCACAGTGTTCAGCTAAACCTGCAAGTTAGTGGGGTGCGTCCACCTCACAGTGTTCAGCTAAAGCTACCTGTAGAAGGTTGGTGGTGTTCTCATACTACAGGCAGGCAGTTGATTTTGCTAGCTGCAGTATCAGTACATATATATATATATATATATATATATATATACATATCCCAGCTTAGTGCAGCTACAGGCCATTAGTATGTCTGGAAGGCCAAGAAGGAGAGGCAGACAGTCACAAGCCAATAAGAGAGGGCAAGCAGGCTCTGTGTCTAGTGCTGGTCATGGAGACGGTGCATCCTCATCAGCATGTGGCCGTGGGACACGCTTGGGCTTTTTTTCGGCAGCTGGCCGTGTTGAGCCACAACATGCGGAAGACTTGGTCGAGTGGATGACCAAGCCGTCCTCATCCTCCTCATCCTCTCTCACCCATGCCCAGGGTACTTTGTCTGGCAAAGCAGCGGCCTCTTCCCTCGGCTCAATGTCATCAGTGACTCCTTCCCTAGCCCCACCATGTCCTCCTGAGGAGTCTCTCGTACAGTTTGACCACAGTGTTGGGCACATGCTCCAGGAGGATGCCCAGCGTTTGGAAGGCTCTGATGATGATACTGAGCTCGATGAAGGCAGTAACATGAGCTCAGACAGAGGGGGTGCCAAAGAAGGACAGCAATCTGGCAGTCATGCTCCCCCTGCTGCAGCATACTGCCAGGTTTGCTCCAGTGATGAGGAGGGAGGGGATGATGAGGTCACTGACTCAACGTGGGTGCCTGATAGGAGAGAGGAGGAGGAGGCGGCACATCACCAACGAGGCAGGATGCCCTCCAGGGGCCAGCCTAAGGGCAGCACATTGACTGCATCACACCCCAAAGCTCCACATGTGCAGGGCGCTGCAGTCTCTGCGCGTTATTCAAAAAGTTCTTTGGTGTGGGCCTTTTTTGAGACGAGTGCATCAGATCGCACCGCTGCTATTTGCAACATATGTCTCAAGCGTATCTCGCGTGGCCAAAAAATCTCCCGCTTGGGTACCACATGCTTGACCAGACATATGTTGACCTGCCATGCAGTTCGTTGGCAAGCGTATCTAAAAGACCCACACCAAAGAACAAAGAGGACCTCTCCTTGCTCCTCATCAGCTGAGATCTCCAACCCCACTATACCTTCAGTCCTCTCTGAGACCTGCACTGAGAGGAATGAAGGTGTAGAATTAGGTGTGTCACAGCCAAGTACTTGTGGGCAATCTGCTTTTGGTACACCGACGTCAGATTGTACCAGGCAAATTTCCCTGCCCCAGCTGCTGCACCGCCGAAAGAAGTTTGCTCCCAGCCATCCACATGCGCAGCGGTTGAATGCTAGCTTGGCAAAATTGCTAGCACTTCAACTGCTGCCTTTTCAGTTGGTAGACTCTGCCCCCTTCCGTGAGTTTGTGTAATGTGCGGTTCCTCAGTGGCAGGTACCTAAACGCCATTTTTTCTCATGGAAGGCGATTCCGGCTCTCTACTGGCATGTGGAAGGCAATGTCCATGCCTCGCTGGACAGGGCGGTCAGCGGTAAGGTGCATATTACCGCTGACTCATGGTCCAGCAGGCATGGACAGGGACGTTACTTAAGTTTCACGGCGCATTGGGTGACTCTGCTGGCAGCTGGGAAGGATGCAGGACAAGGTGCAGTAGTGTTGGAGGTTGTTCTGCCACCACGCCTCCAAAATGCTAATGATTGTGACACACCTCTCTCCTCCACCCCCTCCTCTTCTTCTTCCTCCATGGCCTCTTCCTGTGCTTTGTCCTCGGAACCAGTGGTGCTCTGTAGCCATTCAAGGGGCTACGCAAGTACGCAGGCCAAAAGATGCCATGCGGTGCTTGAGCTGGTGTGCTTGGGGGACAGGAGCCACACTGGGGCAGAGGTTCTGTCAGCTCTGCAGGGGCAGGTTCAGAGGTGGTTGATGCCACGCCAACTTAAGGCAGGAATGGTGGTTTGCGACAATGGCACCAACCTCCTCTCTGCCCTCCGACAGGGACAAATGACCCATGTGCCCTGTTTGGCTCACGTCCTTAACTTGGTGGTGCAGCGGTTCTTGGGCAGGTACCCGGGCTTACAGGATATCCTGAGGCAGGCCAGGAAAGTCTGTGTGCATTTCTGCCGGTCATATAATGCCAGTGCTCGGCTGACGGACCTCCAAAAGGAGTTTAACCTGCCCAAGAACCGCCTAATCTGTGACATGCCCACCAGGTGGAACTCAACGTTGGCCATGCTGCAGCGGCTGCACACGCAGCAGAGGGCCATCAATGAGTACCTGTGCGACTATGGCACCAGGACAGGGTCAGGGGAGCTTGTTTTTTTTTCCCCACGCCAGTGGGCCATGATCAGGGATGCATGCACTGTCCTGTCACCATTTGAGGAGGCCACGAGGATGGTGAGCAGTGGCAGTGCATGCATCAGTGACACTGTCCCCCTTGTCCACCTGTTGGAGCACACGCTGCGTGGAATAATGGACAGGGCACTTGAGGCAGAACAGAGGCAGGAAGAGGAGGACTTCCTTAGCTCTCAAGGCCCCCTTTATCCAGACAGTGTTTCTGCATGCCCGCCGATCACACAGGAAGAGGATGAGGAGGAGGAGGAAGATTGTGTCAGTATGGAGGTGGAGCCTGGCACTCAGCATCAGCAGCAGTCTTTAAGGGATCAGTCCCAAGAAACACATGGACTTGTACATGGCTGGGAGGAGGTGGCTGCGGACCATGTCGTCCTTAGTGACCCACAGGACTCCGGACCGAATGCCTCAGCAAACCTACGCTGCATGGCCTCCCTGATCCTGCAAAGCCTGCGTAAGGATCCTCGTATTCGTGGTATCAAGGAGAAGGACCAATACTGGCTGGCAACCCTCCTTGATCCACGTTACAAGGGTAAGGTTGCGGACCTTATCTTGCCATCGCAGAGGGAGCAGAGGATGAAACATCTTCGGGAGGCCTTGCAGAAAGGTCTGTGCAACGCGTTCCCAGAGACTGGGAGGTTACAAACTCCTGTTTCTGGACAACGTGTTGCTGAGGCTTCGGTCAGTCAAAGAAGGAGCGGTGGAGAAGGTGGCCGTCTGACCGATGCGTTCAGACAATTTTTTGGTCTGCAGCCCCAAGGTATGATCGGTTCCAGCAACCATCGCCAGCGTCTGTTTTACATGGTGCAGGAATACCTAGGGGCAAGATCAGACTTGGACACCTTTCCCACCGAAAATCCTCTGGGTTACTGGGTCTTGAGGATGGATCACTGGCCAGAGCTTGCACAGTATGCAATTGAGCTACTGGCCTGTCCTGCATCCAGCGTTCTTTCGGAACGCACATTCAGTGCTGCTGGAGGCTTTGTAACCAATCACAGGGTGCGTCTGTCCACCGACTCGGTCGATCGACTGACCTTCATAAAAATGAATCAGTCTTGGATCACCACCAGCTACCAAGCACCTGATGCTGATGTAACCGAATAATTTTTTTTTAAATCTCAGATCCCTTCAAAGACTGCCTATGCTGATGCTGAGTGACTATTCCTGAGTAATTATCCTCTTCCTCCTCAATCATCACGCTGATAGCTTGAAAGAACATTTTTGGTTCTGGGCGCCACCACCAATGCCTAAGGCACAATTTTTCAGCCCCTGTTTAACAGGGGCGTGTAATTACAATTTTTGATGCAATACTTTGCAGCAGGGCTCGTTCCTGCGTTCCAACTAGAGTGTCTGTGAGGAGTTGCAGTGTTGTGGCACCAGCACCAGTGTCTAAGGCCCAATTTTTCTGCCCCTGTTTAACAGGGGCGTGTAATTACAATTTTTGATGCAATACTTTGCAGCAGGGCTCGTTCCTGCGTTCCAACTAGAGTGTCTGTGAGGGGTTGCAGTGTTGTGGCACCAGCACCAGTGCCTAAGGCCCAATTTTTCTGCCCCTGTCTAACAGGGGCGTGTAATTACAATTTTTGATGCAATACTTTGCAGCAGGGCTCGTTCCTGCGTTCCAACTAGAGTGTCTGTGAGGGGTTGCAGTGTTGTGGCACCAGCACCAGTGCCTAAGGCCCAATTTTTCTGCCCCTGTCTAACAGGGGCGTGTAATTACAATTTTTGAAGCAATACTTTGCAGCAGGGCTCGTTCCTGCGTTCCAACTAGAGTGTCTGTGAGGGGTTGCAGTGTTGTGGCACCAGCACCAGTGCCTAAGGCCTAATTTTTCAGCTCCTGTTCAACAGGGGCATGTAATTACAATTCTTGATCTAATATTTCACAGCAGGGCCCTGTGAGGGCTTACAGTGTTGTGGCCACAGCAACACCTAAGGCCCAAATTTCTGCTGAGTATATAGGGCAGGACCCTACTTTCAAACATCTAACTTACAAACGACTCCTACTTGCAAACGGAAGGAGACAACAGGAAGTGAGATGAAATCTACCCCTAGGAAGGGAAATTCTCTCCTGTAAGAGTTAATATGGGAAAACAATTTCTCCTTTCCACTGATGCTTTCCAATCCTTGTTCCACAAAAAAACCCAAATTTTCAAAAAACATTTTTCATTGGGACAAAAAAGTGAGGTGAAATCTTCTGAAGAGGAGGAAAGACAGCAAAACAAATGTCACAGGGGTGATAACCCTTCCCTATGTTTTCCAAAAAGCTTAGAAAAGATTTTTTGGCTGGAGCTAAACACGTTAAAAATGTTCAAAATTACAAACAGATTCTACTTAACAACAAACCTACAGTCCCTGTCTTGTTTGCACCGCCTGTATACTGCTGTTCAGAGTATATAGGGCCTGGTGGCCCCACACCTTTCCTTATTTTAATTTGGGTGCGGGGTTCCCCTTAATATCCATACAAGACCCAAAGGGCCTGGTAATGGACTGGGGGGTACCCATGCCGTTTGTCTCACTGATTTTCATCCATATTGCCATGACCCGACATGACATTAAACCCGCAAGCAGTTTTAAATGAGATTTTTTCCTTTAAAAATGACATTTGGTGCAGGGACTGTTCTAAACATGGGAAACACGCGTCACTTTACAGGCATACTATAGACACCCCCCAGGTACGATATTTAAAGGAATATTTCACTTTTTTTTTTTTACTTTAAGCATCATTAAAATCACTGCTCCCGAAAAAACGGCCGTTTTTAAAAGTTTTTTTTGCATTGATACATGTCCCCTGGGGTAGGACCCGGGTCCCCAAACCCTTTTTAGGACAATACCATGCAAATTAGCCTTTAAAATGAGCACTTTTGATTTCGAACGTTCGAGTCCCATAGACGTCAATGGGGTTCTAACGTTCGTGCGAACTTTCGGTCCGTTCGCGGGTTCTGGTGCGAACCGAACCGGGGGGTGTTCGGCTCATCCCTACTGACCACTAATGATGAGCTTGGGTTCAGTCCAAACCCAAGTTTGCCTGAACTTAAAAGTCATTTGCCATTGCTGAGCTAATAAGTTGTGAGCAGGAGATTCCCCACCCTACAATTGCATGTAACCAAAGGTGCGGGGATGATCGTGATTTAATTGACCTAATATGGCCACAACTTGCAGGTAACGTCCCCCATGTTTCACTGTTGCCTACAGACACTCATTATTGTAACGCTCTCCAGCCCTTCTGCGAACAAACTGCCTTCTGCTACAGCCAAATATTTCAAATTTTGTTTCAGTCCAGAGCACCCGCTGCCAGTTTTCTGCACCCAAGTTCCTATGTTTTTGAGCATAGTTGAGTTGCTTAGCCTTATTTCCATGTTGGAGGTTTGACTTTTTGGCCGCAGTTCTTCCATGAAGACCACTTCTGTCCATACAGAATTTTCAGCTTCGGACAGCAGATGGGTGTACCTGGTTCCCACTGCTTTCTATCAGTTCTGTGCTGATGGCACTGCTGGACATCTTCCAATGTTGAAGGAAAGTAAGCATGATGTGGCTTTTATCTGCTGCATTAAAGCAGAGTTCCAACCAAAAATGGAACTTCCGCTTTAAGTGCTGGTGACCCCCTGACATGCCACATTTGGCATGTCATTTTTTGGGGGGGAGCGGGTACCCTGTTTTTAGAGGCACCCAGCTACCACTTCCTCCCCTGGCTCCGCGGCACCGGAAGGAAGATCACCTCTTCCCCCTCCCTCCCTGCAATCTTCTAGGACACGTCACAGGTCCCAGAAGATTGCCCGGCCATTCACATCGTGCAGCACAGCTCGCACCCGGCTGTGAAGCCACAGCCAGGTGTCCATAGTTAGAATGCTGGCTCTGCGGAGAGAAGAAGGAGAGGAGCGAGGCTTCCTGCACCCACATCACTGGACCGTGGGACAAGTGAGTGTCCGATTATTAAAAGTCGGCAGCTACACTTTTTGTAGCTGCTGACTTTTAAATGGGTGGAACTCCACTTTAAGTTTTCTTGGCTGACCATTGTGTCTACGGTCCTCAATGTTACCCATTTCTTTGTGCTTCTTCAAAGAAATTTGAACAGCATATCTTGTAACCCCAGTCTGCTTTGAAATATTTGCATGGAAGAGACCTTGCTGATGCAGTATAACTACCTTGTGTCTTGTTGCTGTGCTCAGTCTTGCCATGGTGTAAGTCCTGTGACATGAACTGTCTTCCCCGACCTCACCTTAGTAGCTGAGTTTGGCTGTTCCTCACCCAGTTTTAGGCCCCCTACACAGCTATTTCTGTTTTAGTTAATGACTGTGTTTCAACCTCCATATGAAATTAATGATGATTAGCACCTGCTTGGTATAATTGGTTAATCATACACCTGACTCTAATCCTACAAAATCCCTGGCCTTGTTCAAGTGTACAAAGTGTGCAAGTGTAGTAATCATAGTGTAGTCACACCCAGAGGCTTAAGTAGAACCTTCAGGCCCCCGGTGCAAGAAACAATGAAGGGCCCCCCTGACCCCATGCTGCAGCCCTTGCCACTCATCCAGGGCCCTTTACTCCCATTGCGAGCTGCGGGATCTCCCTCCGGCTAGCAGTTTACTTCGCAAGTCTATACAGTGGAGAGGGGAGGGGCTTCTCACCCGGGCAGGTATCGGCTTCAGTGTACACTCACTTGTTTACTGAAGCCGATACCTGCCCAGGACAGGGGCCCCCATAGTTGCCAACATTTCAAAAAAGTTTTTAGGGACATCTTTGTTTAATGCATATCCCGAAAGCCATTGGAGGCAGAGCATTTACTTTAATTAGGCACGGGGCATTCATTTAATATGGGTGTAGTTCTACAAGAAGTTTTACCATTAACATATTTATGTGTTGGGGGAAGCTTTCCTCATCTCTAACAGCCCACACTGGCTGTTTGATCAGGTCCACCTGTCAGTTTTTCAAGCGGACCTGATCGGACACTCCATACACCTCTATGGAGTGGCGGATGCCAGTGGCAACATGTCTGCTGACATCCGCTGCTATCTGATGCGATGCTATTCCGTGAAATCCAGGCGGATGGAGACCCTATTTTCCATCTGTCTGGAGGATCGGATTGGATGAGATTGAATGAAAATGGACAGGCGGTCCGTTTTCATTCAATCTCCCCGTAGAGGAGAGCGTGGCTCTGACAGGTCCATCTCCTCACAGTGAGCGGAGACGGACCTGTCATCCGCCGATCAGTGGGGAAAAGCAGAGGGATCCCCCGCTGAGCAAAGCGCAGTCCGTCGGGCGGATCTGGCCCGTGTGAAAGAGCCCTAAAATTTACTATTTAACTTTTGTGACGTGGTGAATAGTGAGGAGAGATGCTGCTGTAGGTACCCGGGACACCCCATGAGAGATTTGGAGTACATTCTCTGAGTGCCCAGGGCTAGCGATGATACTGCATGTATCTATTATTATTGTCACTAGGACATTAGGATGCTGTTTGAGATATTATCATAATATGCATGAAGATGTAAAAAATTGCTAAAGTGACCATATATACTGTGACTGTTCTTTTATATTACTTTCATGGTAATGCGAACATGCAGATATTTATTTGGATTTCTTATTGTAGCTTATTATAAACTATAATAAACCCAAATACATATCCATGTTCACATGAACAATAAATAAAAAATGAAAAAATCACTTACACTGTCACCGTATTTATAGTGACTTTAGCATTTTTTTACATCGTCTTACATATTAGGAACATCTCCATTGGCACCTAATGTCCCAGTGACAATAATCAATCAAATCTGTAATTTTGCTCACGGACAACAAAGTGTTACAGTGGCTGGGAGATGCTTACTGAGGTTCCATCTATTTTAGTTAATGGAGGAGGTCAGAGGCGTAGCTTGAAACTTGTGGGCCCCGATGCAAAAGTTGTCCTGGGGCCCCCTCACTACTACCCGCCCCTTCCACTGTGCGCCAAGATACTTCAAGTGGCTAAAGAGTTATTTCAGTGATTTATGTAGATATTGAGAGGATAATTCAAAATATTTTGTAGAAACCATCCTAGTAATCACATGGCCTTGCCCCCTTCCTAGTAATGACATGACTTTGCCCCCCCCCATCCTAGTAATGACATGACCTTGTCCCCCCCCCCCCCCCAACCTAGTAATGACATGTCCCCAGTCAATGAGAGCAGAGGAAGGGTGTGTACTGGGGAGAGGGCAAACAACTGGAAGCCGATTACTGGATTATAGAACTCGGCTGGGGTATTGGGGGACACAAGTCGGATTGCAGCTGGACTCCAGCTCTGGGATTTTGTGGAGGAAATCAAATGTAATACAACAGCAGGGAACAGAGCTGTGAGCCCCCTGGAGCTAGGTGCAGGGTCACAATTGCAACCCCTGAGACCCCTGATGCTACGCCCATGGTGGAGGTGTACATTTGTAATGTAATTTTTATAAGGTGATGCTTGTGAGATAAAAGCAAGAGGAGTTGTGCTGAGATAGACCTGTATAGCAAGGAGATCAGCTTATGCAAACAGATGAACAGATGATTCAATGACTAAATGAAACCTAGCAAAGTTTAATCTGGTGTACCAATCTGGTTTACCTATATCAGAGTATCTCCACTATCTGCTCCAGTCTCTGACAGGGTCTCTCAATGCAGCTTGAGCCTCGTATCTGCACCAGAAGGTGGAGCGGGCGCTATTACATTGGAGGCTGGCCACACCCCCTCTGAGTCCAGCCCAATCAAAATACAAGCTTTGGCAGGCTCCGCCTCTGGCATGTTCTGCATTAGTAGCAGCGAGTGTACCTGAGAGCCGCCTGATCCACTGCTGGAGAGGAGTTTGGGATCGCTACAGATCAGGACAGTTGGCTAGTATGGAGGCCTCTTCTCTCTGCACTGAATAGACTGGAATATCAACTGATCACCGGAGGGAGATCCCACGGCTCGCAGGCACCACAGAGCTGCCCCCTCCCGCCCCTCCACTGCATAGTGAAGTGACAACCAGATGTGCAGGGAGAGATGCTGGGTCCTGGACCCCCCTCACAGTGGTGGAACAGCAGGGCCTAGACGCAAGTGCGACTGGTGAGACCCTGGTAGTTCCGCCACTGGTCACACCAAATATTGATTTGAATTAGATCTCTCTTCTGTTCGCTCACTTTGCATTTTGGAAATTGATAAGAATAAACAATTTAAATATATATTTTTGAAAGCATTCTTACTTTTCTGGCATTCTTACTTACTGGCATTTCTTAACACCTGCCTAAAACTTTTGCGCAGTACTGTGGCAGCACAAAGTGGGCCTTATGCTGTGCAGCCACATACATGCGTATCTGTGACAATACAAGTCCCATTTAGTCTCTGTCCTTGTTTCCCTGGATTACCTGTTCCCTGAACCAGCCAAGTTATCTAATGTTATGTGCTTGTACGGGACTATTCCTGGGTATATTTGCCTGATGTGCTCTGGTCATTCCTTGTGACACTGACATTGGAAATAACACTGTTTTCACTGACCATACAGCACTTTATTACCCAGATTTAAGTGTGACTGCTGTCCCATGTTCCTAAGTTACCAGGCAGTCACACTTCTCCCAGCCGGGCTTGTGGGACTATTATTGGCCACCATTGTTACCACGCCCATCTCCTCTTTACTGTTCGTGTTATGTGTATCTTGCAGGAAGACCGGGGGCAAGGAGAAGAGGGGAGGGGGGAATTCCTCCAATAGCCTCCTTGCTGATCAAGTGGTCTATTGTTGAAATGTTTGAATACCTGTGTGTCTCTTATTGCTGATTGGACACTTTACTCCACCCTGAATCAAAGGGAGGGAGGACGTCCCCTGAGTGTTACCTTTCTGTACATGTGTTTGAATAAACAGTCTGATGTTTCACCCTACACTGAATTACGATAAGTGAATGGGAGAGCTAAGGGGTCTTGGATCGTGCTGGTACCAGGCAAGGAAGCTTATTTACGGGAACATAATCCTGTTGATGAAGGGGGTCCGTCACAGTATCTTTCTTAGGAGTATGCCCCCAGCACCGGGATCGAGCTGTCTGTTAGCTTCTGATAGGCTGCAGGTGGCATGAGCTGCTGATAACAAGATTACTGTGATAGTCAATGTCTGTTGGAGACTTTCTAGAATGGAAAATGTCTGTTAAACAGAAAATATAAGTATTAATTATAAAAGAGCAGACTTGATCTTGTTTAGTGTCAGTGTTAGCACCAGGGTCGTTAGCCTTCCGGCTTCACTGCTGGTTCCCTACTGTGCATGCGCAAAGCTCGCTGCGCTTTCTAATTGGCCCAGCGGCGGCGGAAGGAGGAAGCGGGCCGATCTCCCAGAAGTGGGGAAGGGGACCTGTCAAAAACAGGTTCCCCTCTGAAAGGTGCCAAATGTGACACCGGAGGAGGGGAGGAAGCTTATAAGCAGAAGTTCCACTTTTGGGTGGAATTCCTCTTTAAAATGTATTATTATTATATTATTATACAGGATTTATATAGCGCCAATAGTTTACGTAGCGCTTTACAACTTGAGGGTAGACAGTACAAATGCAATACATTTTAATACAGTAGGAATTAGAGGGTCCTGCTCCTTAGAGCTTACAATCTAAGAGGGTAGGTCAAGAGATACAAGAGGTAATAACTGTGGGTGATGTGCTGATTGAGGAGATAAATGTACAGTTGTTAGGTTGGGGCCAGATAGGATTCTCTGAAGAGGTGAGTTTTTTTTATTTTACCTACCTAATTATTAACTGGCTAATGATCATAGATAAAAACCCAAACAAAAAAATACTGTACCATTAAAATACAGTATAATACATGGAAAATTTACAAATAAAATTGGGGTTGCAGTTCAGTGTATTGTGATATTTATTGATAAACGGGCTAATACAAGTAAGTGTTTGTTTTGTAATTTTTTTCACTGCTGTACTCAGTGTAAATTTGCCTTATTACTTAGTTGTGAAATTATTCCACTCCAAGCTGCATGTATATTTTGCATCCCCCTTAAGGCTTAAATCAACAGGGAAGCAATAAGCGCTTGTAACTATGCTAATTGTTTGCAGAATGTGTTATCCCCAACCACAGCTACACAACATCTGGCATGGGAATTATCAAGAACTTTTTTAAAACTTGGATGGACAGATCTGGGACAGTTTATACTGGCAAAAAATGCAAATATATCTATCAAAACTGCAGAAAATGCATTTAAAGTAACACTTGTTTTCTCTGAGCAGAAACATTTTTTTACATTCATTACTGTCATTTTATTTACCTGAGCAACTTCAGATGGTGGATTTAAAGTGTAAGAACAAAGTTTGAGATGGTTGGGGCTCTAACCACACCCAAGGGGAGCAAGGCCAGTCCTAAAGTATGGATGAACTTGGGTGTTGTTGGAACTTGGAAGGTAGCTGTCAGTACCGAGCCAGTCAACTGTAATGTTCCCTGTCCTGCATGTACACAGGTACAGGGATTCTTCTGACATCATTGACCACAAGACCATATCAGGTCAATGTCATTGACCTAATATGGCCATTTTAGCAGTGGTGGCCTGTTCATTAAGGGCACACGGGCGCCGCCCCCTCTCTATGCCCCTTACCTATTTAAGAAATGTCACTCGCAGCCAGCGGGTGGCCGTGCTTGAGAGTGGAGCAGGGTTTATATGCTACTTAGTGCCTTAGATAGAAAAAGCATTTGTTTCATGTATGTGAGCTCAACATTACAGATACAGACGGTCACTTCGTTTCAAAAAGTGTAATTGTTCTTTCAATGTCTGGCTAAGATTCATGAAACAAATGCTCTTTATATCTAAGGCAATAAAGTTGCATATAAAAAAACCTGTACTCTACACTACAAAAGGAATACAAATGACCTGTAGGATCTGGAGTAAACATTGAACATACAACGACCTACCTGTCCACTACACTGCCCCACCTGTCCACTACACTAACCTACCTGTCCACTACACTGCCCCATCTGTCCACTACACTGCCCCATCTGTCCACTACACTAACCTACCTGTCCACTACACTGCCCCACCTGTCCACTACACTGCCCCATCTGTCCACTACACTGCCCCATCTGTCCACTACACTAACCTACCTGTCCACTACACTGCCCTACCTGTCTACTACACTAACCTACCTGTCCACTACACTGCCCCATCTGTCCACTACACTAACCTACCTGTCCACTACACTAACCTACCTGTCCACTACACTGCCCCATCTGTCCACTACACTGCCCCACCTGCCCACTGCACTAACTTACCTGTCCACTACACTAACCTACCTGTCCACTACACTAACCTACCTGTCCACTACACTGCCCCATCTGTCAACTACACTGCCCCACCTGTCCACCACACTAACTTATCTGTCCACTACACCGCCCCACCTGTCCACTGCACTAACTTACCTGTGCACTACACTAAGCTACCTGTCCACTACACTAACCTACCTGTCCACTACACTGCCCCACCTGTCTACTACACTAACCCACCTGTCCAATACACTGCCCCATCTGTCCACTACATTAACCTACCTGTCCACTACACTAACCTACCTGTCCACTACACTGCCCCATCTGTCCACTACACTGCCCCACCTGTCCACTGCACTAACTTACCTGTCCACTACACTAACCTACCTATCAACTATACTAACCTACCTGTCCACTACACTGCCCCACCTGTCCACTACACTAACTTACCTGTCCATTACACTGCCCCACCTGTCCACTACACTGTCCCACCTGTCCACTATACTGCCCCACCTGTCCACTACACTAACCTACCTGTCCACTACACTAACCTACCTGTCCACTACACTGCCCCACCTGTCCACTACACTAACCTACCTGTCCACTACACTAACCTATCTGTCCACTACACTGCCCCACCTGTCCACTACACTGCCCCACCTGTCCACTACACTACCTTACCTGTCCACTACACTGCCCCACCTGTCCACTACACTAACCTACCTGTCCACTACACTAACCTACCTGTTCAATACACTGCCCCATCTGTCCACTACATTAACCTACCTGTCCATTACACTGCCCCATCTGTCCACTACACTAACCTATCTGTCCACTACACTGCCCAACCTGTCCACTACACTGCCCTACCTGTCCACTACACTAACTAACCTGTCCACTACACTGCCCCACCTGTCCACTACACTAACCTACCTGTCCACTACACTGCCCCACCTGTCCACTACACTAACTTACCTGTCTACTACACTGCCCAACCTGATCCCTACACTGCCCTACCTGTCCACCAAACTTGCCTACCTACCCACTACTAACCTACCTGTCCACTACACTGCCCCATCTGTCCACTACACTGCCCCACCTGTCCACTGCACTAACTTACCTGTCCACTACACTAATCTACCTATCCACTATACTAACCTACCTGTCCACTACACTGCCCCACCTGTCCTCTACACTAACTAACCTGTCAACTACACTGCCCCACCTGTCCACTACACTAACTTACCTGTCCATTACACTGCCCCACCTGTCCACTACACTGTCCCACCTGTCCAATACACTAACCTACCTGTCCACTACACTGCCCCACCTGTCCACTACACTAACCTACCTGTCCACTAAACTAACCTACCTGTCCACTACACTAACTTACCTGTCCACTACACTGCCCCACCTGTCCACTACACTGCCCCACCTATCCACTACACTAACTTACCTGTCCACTACACTGCCCCACCTGTCCACTACACTGCCCCACCTGTCCACTACACTAACCTACCTGTCCTCTACACTAACCTACCTGTCCAATACACTGCCCCATCTGTCCACTACATTAACCTACCTGTCCACTACACTGCCCCATCTGTCCACTACACTAACCTACCTGTCCACTACACTGCCCAACCTGTCCACTACACTGCCCTACCTGTCCACTACACTAACTAACCTGCCTACTACACTGCCCCACCTGTCCACTACACTAACTTACCTGTCTACTACACTGCCCTACCTGACCACTACACTGCCCAACCTGATCCCTACACTGCCCTAACTGTCCACTACACTGCCCTACCTGTCCACTACACTGTCCTCCCTACCCACTAAACTTGCCTACCTACCCACTAAACTTACCTACCTGATCACTACACTGACCTACCTGACCCCTACACTGACCTACCTACCCACTACACTGACCTGCCTGCCCACTACACTGACCTACCTGCCCACTACACTGACCTACCTGCCCACTACACTCCATCCTCCACTACTCCCCCACACATGTACAATCCAGGTAGATCGGTAGATTTTGCTCAGTCTCCAGGGCCTCCATGATGATCACCCATCAGATGAGTGCCCTCCCCCAGCCGTTCCTCGGTATCCCCCACCGTACGCTCGTCTGCACTAAGCACCGCTCCTCCCCCTGACACACACATGGACCATCCAAGTCCCACACCTGAGGAATCATGGGGAACAGGCTCTACCACAGGAGTCCCTTGGCATGGGGAGGGTGCTGCGGAGCAGTGCCTTGCCCCGGGATACGCCTCATTGAAAGTGTATGGTGGGGCTGGAGGAAACACTAGTTGGCACAGTTGGGTCACTCATGGGACAACAGTCATGGCAGCACAGGAATGATGTCGCACTCAGGAGAGAGCACTGGCTGTCCCCCCACGCTACACCACTGGGGCTGCCCAGGCCAGATGACATCATCAGCAGATGCAGAATCGCTGACGGGCTACATCAGTTTCATTCCAGGACACTGTATTGCCCCGGAATGAAGGTGCCCGGGACCCGGGACAGACCTGCCAAATGCAGGACTGTCCTGGGCAATCCGGGACACGTGGTCACCCTAACCCTCTCTCCTGCCACCCCACTATCACCAATAGATAGATACATTCATGCATTGCATGAATCTATCTATGACCGCCGCTGCCACCCCCTATTCAGGCGCAGGGTGCCTGAATTACAGAGGTGGATGGTGTTTTTGAAGCACCTGATTAGAGCCATAGACTCTAATAGGCATCAAAAAAGTGACCTGCGAGCGCCATGCTGGGTGCTCGCAGGTCACTCAGCTGTGTTAGAAAAGCGAATGACTATTCGCTTTCCTAACACTATACCAGGTGCTCGGGTCTGTTACCTGTCACCTGACTGGCTGAAACGACAGGCGCCACTTTTGGACGCCTATCAGGAGAGGACGGGGGATGAGGACGGCAGGAGACGCATGGAGGACCCCGCTTGTCGCCGTCACCCACTGCCCCACCAAGACTGGGTAAGTGCCGGGCAGACGTTGAGCGGGGGTCACACTGGGGGCATTCAAGGGCACACTGGCAGCATATGATGGGCACACTGGCAGCATATGATGGGCACACTGGCAGCATTTGATGGCACAGTGGCAGCGTTTCGCACAGTGGCAGCATTTGAGGGCACAGTGGCTGCAATTGATGATTTTTTTCAAAATTTTTTTGCGCCCCCCCAAAAATTTGGAGCACCAGCTGCCACTGCATTTTAGGTTGATGATGTCAAGAACATCCTGGCCGCTTTTTAGTTGTGCAGCCCAGTCATAACAGCTACCTTCTGGGCTGGGACGAACATGGGTTCAGGTCCAGCGCTAAGCCAACCCCAAAGCTCATGCAGAAGAAACTGTACTTGTTCAAACACTGCTTACCATATCTACCATAGCTACTCCCTCACAGTCTTACTTACCCATATTGG
Source organism: Aquarana catesbeiana (assembly GCF_042186555.1). NCBI lineage: Eukaryota > Metazoa > Chordata > Amphibia > Anura > Ranidae > Aquarana > Aquarana catesbeiana. Next base: position 57,380,980 of record NC_133334.1, on the reverse strand, counting down.
TACCATGTTAAAGCTGAACTACGGGTTACTCGATGTCCGCAGGGATACCCGCGATCGTCTCCCGGAGAGGAAGAACGGGGAAATGCTGATGTAAACAAGCATTTCCCTGTTCTGCCTAGTGACAGGACACAGATCACCGCTCCCTGTGATTGGGAGCGGGGATCAGTGTCGTGTCACACGTAGCCCATCCCCCCTACAGTTAGAATCACTCCCTAGGACACACTTAACCCCTGCAGAGCCCCCTAGTGGTCAACCCCTTCACCGCCGGTCACATTTACACAGTAATCAGTGCATTTTTAATCGCACTGATCGCTGTATAAATGTGAATGGTCCCAAAATAGCTCCAAAAGTGTCCGATCTGTCCGCCATAATGTCAGTCACAATAAAAATCGCAGACCACCGCCATTCAGATTTAGGGGGGGGGGTCGGCGTGGGGGTTTCCCCTTAAAATCCATACCAGACCAAAAGGCCTGGTATGCTCTTGGAGGGGGAACCCATGCCGTTTTTTTTTTTTTACATTTTGCGTGGAGTTCCCCCTAAAGATTCATACTACACACAGTGCCTGGTATTGTCGGGGATCAAAGTCGGATTCCTGTTCATTGAAGTCGGACGCATGTCGGACTTCAAGTCACAGGGCAAAGTCAGATCCAAAGTGGTACGACCGTCGTGGAGAATTGTAGGAGATTCCAGGAGATTTGTTGGAGGTTAATGATAAAAATTTAAATAAATAAAAGCTAATCATTGTAAGCACCCTTGCTAGCGCTAAATGGTTTGTCTCTCTGAAACTGATACATTGTGCTGGAGAGCATTTTTTCCTTTTGAAAAACAACAAAATTACTGGCTGTATCACCAGGTAAAAATAGAAGAAAGAAAGCCTAAAAAAGAAAACAAATACAGCCATCACATCTAAGAAATAGTAAGCTGCAATATAATAAATGTTTGCGTTTAACCACATAGCCCCCAGAAGATTTAGCAAGATTTCATGACTAGGCCATTATTTGCGATATGGCAGTGCTTTACCTTAACTGACAATAGCGCAGTCATGCAACGCTGTAACCAAATAAAAGTTTTAAAAATAGAGCTTTCTTTTGGTGGTATTTAATCACCTTTGCGCTTTTTATTTTTTGCTAGAAACAAAAAAAGACAGACAACTTTGAAAAAAAAAAAAATATATATATATATATATATATATATATAGCGTGTAAGCGTAAGCGTGTATATATATATATATATATATATATATATATATATTGATTGGTGTGTGCAAAAATTATAGCGTCTACAAACTATGAAATATTTTTATTTATTTAATTTTCTTTTGCTAGTAATGGCGGCAATCAGCAACTTATAGCGGAAATGCGATATTGCGTTGGACATTCTGACACTAACAGACACTTTTCGGGGACCAGTGACACTAATACAGTGATCAGTGCTAAAAAAATATGCACTGTCACTGTACTAATGACACTGGCTGGGAAGGGTTTAACATCAGGGGCGATCAAAGGGTTAACTGTGTGCCTAGCTGGTGTTTTACTACACTGTGTGTGCTACTTTTACTAGGGGAAGAGATTTTATTCCCTGCTTTGCAGGAACACAGGATCCATGCCTTCCCTCTTGTCAGAATGGCAATCTGCTTTGTGGGTCAGTGGGTGCTGGAGGACATTGGTTACCGTGCACCCGCTGATTGGCTTCCGCTGTGTGTAATTACAGTGGAAGTGAGCCTCTGGCAGCGCACAAGCACGCCCCCCTACCCGGTAAGTTCTGGACGGACCCTCTGCACACTGCTATACGAAAAACAAATGTGCAATATAGCGCCAAAGGTTAGACATAAAATGGGATAAACAAAAAACTGTGCATCGCAGCTGCTCTAATTAATGGCAGGACCAAAAATGAAATAAAAAAAAAAATGGGAAAAGCTGATCAAACTACTATAACACCCTATACATAATAAATTACATTGTGAGGAAATGTGATCATGAATAAAAAAAATCAAACAATAAAACCGCACAACTATAGTGAGCAGCTGATACCGTGTTTCCTCGAAAATAAGCCCAGGTCTTATATTTATTTTGGCAACCAAAAACACACTAGGGCTTATTTTCGGGGGATGTCCTATTTACGGTATGTACCGGTACAATGATCTTAAAGTAGTTGTCACCCTAAAAAAAAAAAAAAAATACTGTTCCTTTAAAGCATGATAGATTGCGTTGTGCTTGTGCTGTGTCATTTATCCATGTCCTGTGTTCCCCTGTCTTCTCCCCCTCCCTGTCAGGTCATGAATCAGTACTTTCACATAAACATCTTAAAATACTTATAGAATTATGTAATCCATTTTGTAGGAATTGTGTAGGCATGGGGTGCAGCGTGTCTCTCTTTGTAATTGTTTTCAGGGAAATACCTTTTGTTACAGCTCCCCTGGGTGACACATGATCTACCTAAGCTCTTCTCCGCTCCGAGATCCCCGCTGACATCAGTCCGCTCCGTGCACTGAAGAGGCAGGGGCCGCAGACATCAGCCGGGAGGAGAGCAGAAGAAGGAAGCGCCGATATCCCCGCTGCAGACGTCAGCCGGGAGGAGAGCAGAAGATGGAAGCGCCGATATTCCCGCTGCAGACGTCAGCTAGGAGGAGAGGAGAAGAGGGAAGCGCCGATATCCCCGCTGCAGACGTCAGCTAGGAGGAGAGGAGAAGAGGGAAGCGCCGATATCCCCGCTGCAGACGTCAGCTAGGAGGAGAGGAGAAGACCTCCGGCGAGTCTATAAATAAAGTATTTGCACAATGCAGTTACAAATGGAGACACACACACCTGATAGCGGTATAATCGTTCTGCAAGGTGGATTCAATTTTTTTTTTAAACAAACTTTACTAGGGCCTATTTTTGGGGTAGGGCTTATATTGCAGGTCTTATTTTCAGGGAAACACGGTATAAGTGCAAATCAGTAAAGTGCTTCAAGTAAATAAATTCATAATACAGAAATCTGAATGACAATAATAAAATCCATCAAATTAGTGCTCCAAAAAATAAGTTTAGAAAAATAAAATGTTCATACAAAAATTTATATACGTGAAAAAACAGTTCATCAATAGTGGGTATGTAATGGTGACATTCAGTGATATCTTGTATGCCTGCTATTCAGCCATTTCCAGAAAACTATGCAAAAGTAATCCCTCTTAAGGCCAGTCCTACACTGCTTTGCCACTGCAAATGCTATGGTGGACACCATGCCAACACGGGGCAAGGTGTTGGCATGTTGTCCACCGTAGCATTTGCAGTGGAAGAGCAGTGTAGGACTGGACACAGGAGGGATTCATTTGACGCAGTTGGTCAGCTTAACCACTTCCCGCCCAGCCCATAGCAGATGATGGCCGGGTGGTGGTTCAGTTATCCTGACTGGGCGTCATATGACGTCCAGCAGGGTAACATGCCGCCGCGCGACCGCGGGGGCACGCATCGCGGCAATCGGTGGAGTGGTGTGTCAGTCTGACACACCGATACACCGATCTTGGTAAAGAGCCTCCAGCGGAGGCTCTTTACCACGTGATCAGCCGTGTCCAATCACGGTTGATCACGATGTCAATAGGAAGAGCCGTTGATCGGCTTTTCCTCACTCGCGTCTGACAGACGCGAGTAGAGGAGAGACGATCGGTGGTTCTCCTGACAGGGGGGGTCTGCGCTGATTGTTTATCAGGGCAGCCCCCCTTAGATGACCACACTGGACCACCAGGGATCGCTACTAGGACCACCAGGGAAGGGGGCAACATGTGGATGGCCAGGTATGTACCCCATGGCCATACACATGTGCCCAATGTGCCCAGTCAGTGCCAATCAGTGCCCACAAATGGGCACTGATTGGCACCATTATATAGCACTGATGCCCAGCAATGCCACCCTTAGGGGCATCAGTGCCATCAGTGTCATCAGTGCCACCCATCAGTGTCCATCGGTGCCACCTGTCAGTGCCCATCCATGCCCATCAGTGCCCACCTATCAGTTCCCATCAGTGCCCATCCGTACCACCTATCAGTGCCAATAAGTACCCATCAGTGCCACCCATAAGTACCCATCAATGCCACCTACGAATGCCCATCAGTGCCGCCTATGAGTGCCCATCGGTGCCACCTATGAGTGCCCATCAGTGCCGCATACCAGTGCGACCTATCAGTGCCCATCAGTGCCACCTATCAGTGCCCGTCAGTGCCACCTCATCAGTGCCACCTCATTGGTGCCACCTCATCGGTGCCCATCAGTGCCGCCGTATCAGTGCCCGTCATTGAAGAAGAAAACGTACTTATTTCCAAAAATTTTTAACAGAAACAAAGAAAAACTTGTTTTTTTTATTTGTTGCACAAAAAATAAAAACCGCAGAGGTGATCAAATACCACCAAAAGAAAGCTCTATTTGTGGGAACAAAATGATAAAAAAATTGTTTGGGTACAGTGTAGCATGACCGCGCAATTGTCATTTAAATTGCGACAGCGCTGAAAGCTGAAAATTGGCCTGGACGGGAAGGTGTCTAAGGGCCTGGTATTAAAGTGGTTAAACATGTATTGCAATATGCGTGAACTAAAAATCTTTGGTTTTCTTTGCATAGTTTGCTGGAAATGGTGTAGCAGTGTGCAGAGGGTCCATCCAGAATTTGTAGTGTTAATATATGGTCACACACACCTTTAGCACCTGATAGTTTAAATACATGTACAAACTATTGAGATTTGAGCACAGGTATATCTTTTCTCTCCCCTAACCGGAAGTGTTGGATCACGTATACTGTATATACTCGAGTATAAGTCAACCCAAATATAAGCCGAGGCACCTCATTTTACCACAAAAAACCTGGGAAAACTTATTGACTCGAGTATAAGCCTAGGATGAGAAATGCGCAGCTACCGTAAGTGGAAAAGAGGGTCAACAATGCCCATTTGCAGCCTCACTGTGCCCATTTGCAGCCATAGGTGCCCCGAACTTCAAACTCGGTAGTTAAGGGTTCCTAGATGCCCCCTAGCTGCAGCCAAAATTTGGGGTCTCTGGACCCAAAGGGTCCCGAAATGACATTGCTGCAGATGGACACAGTTGACCAACTTTGGGGCCCCGTATCTCGGGGCCACTTGGTACTAGGAACCCCAAATTTGGTGTGCAAACCCAGTGGAATCCAAGTGTCCCCAAGATACGGGGCCCCAAAGTCAGTTCAGAAAATGTCAAGCACTTTTCTGCAGAAGAGAATGACATTTTCCGAACAGACTTTGGGGCCCCGTATCTCGGGGCCCCTTGATGCTAGGAACCCCAGCTTTGGATATGTTGTAGTGCTTGTTCCACTGGGTTTGGGGTGGGGATTAGCATCAAGTGGCTCTGAGATACGGGGCCCCAAAATCGGTTCGGAAAATGTCATTTTCTGCTGCGGAAAAGCGCTTGACTCGAGTATAAGCGGAGGGGGGCACTTTCAGCACAAAAAACTGTGCTGAAAAACTTGGCTTATACTTGAGTATATATATATATACGTGATCCGGTGCACAGGTGCCACCCTGTAGCAGTAAAACTGTTAGAGAGCAGTCCGGATGCGGTTAATACCACTTTAATTCATCTCTACACCAAATACGTTCTATAAGAGCAAATCTGAACATCTTTTATTATAGAACTACGTGCCATCTGTCATTAATACAAGACGACCTATCCAAAACTTTGTACAGATATTCTTTTCTGAGAACAGATGGTGGCACAAAAAAACTCAGTCATATGTGCAGTATTCTATAGAAGATAAGTATGGATAAAGAAGATGTGCTGCTTTTATCAGCGTTCCCTGTAGTGTCTACATAAACTGTCTAGTACAGCCCACAGCAAAAAAGAAGAAGAAAGAATAAGCGCGGGGCTAGCATGATAAGGGTTCACAGCGGAATCCGGTAAGCCAGGGGTTAACTCTCCCAGTAAGTATAAAGAGGTCATTGGTCGGCCAGCAGGGAGGTGGTGGGAGTGTCTGCAGGGGTCAGTCTTCAGGATATACAAGGAAACGGATATCCAGGGGGAGATCAGACATGAGGAGGAGAAGATGTCCCCCCTGCCCACCCCACATCGGTATGGTTTGTCATATGTATGTTTTTTCAGGCCAGTGCAGTTGGGGTCTTTGGAGGCATTTTGAAATATCCTGCTGTGATGATGTTATTAGGGACCCATCTAAGGTATGGAGTCCCTGGTGGAATGCCAGTTATGGTGGATTAACTGGTAATCACAATGGTGGTATCTGCAGAACGTGGTTCGTCCTCGAGCCGATGTGATGCGGCTGTGGACCGTGGTAGTAGTACACAGATACGAAGTGATAATTTGATATTTGGTGCCTTCAAGGATCAACAACCTTAATTTGATGGGTATTGTAGTATTTTGTTTTCCTTTATTAACCACTTGCAGACCAGCGCACGCTGATTTACGTTGCCAGAATGGCACTGGTGAGCAAAAGGACATACAGGTACGTCCCCTTTAAGAAGTGGTGCTGCGGGCGCGCCCGCCACGGTGTCCGTGACCATGACCGCGGGTCCCGCGGACTCGATGTCCACCGGGTGCCCACAATCGTGTCACGGAGAGGCAGAACGGGGAGATGCTTTTGTAAACAAAGCATTTCCCATTCTGCCTAGTGACAGGACAGTGATCTACTGCTCTCTGTCATCGAGAGCAGTGATCGTTGTCATGTGATGTGTAGCCCCTCCCCCCAGAGTTAGAATCACTCCCTAGGACACACTTAACCCCTTCATCACCCCCTAGTGGATAACCCCTTCACTGCCAGTGTCATTTACACAGTAATCAATGCATTTTTATAGCACTGATTGCTGTATAAATGACAATGGTCCCAAAATAGTGTCAAAAGTGTCCGATCTGTCCACCATAATGCCGCAGTCCCGATAAAAATCGCAGATCGCCACCATTACTAATAAAAAAAATTAAAAATAAAAATGCCATAAAACTATCCCCTATTTTGTAGACGCTATAAATTTTGCGCAAACCAATCAATATAAGCTTATTGCGACTTTTTTTTCTTTACCAAAAATATGTAGAAGAATACATATCGGCCTAAACTGAGGAAAGAAATAGTTTTTTTATATATTTCTGGGGGATATTTATTATAGCAAAAAGTAAAAAATATTGCCTTTTTTTTCCAAAATTGTCGCTTTTTTTTGTTTATAGTGCAAAAAAACCGCAGAGGCGATCAAATACCACCAAAAGAAAGCTCTACTTGTGGGGAAAAATGGACGTCAATTTTGTTTGGGTACAACGTTGCACGACCGTGCAATTTTCAGTTAAAGCGATGCAGTGCCGAATCGCAAAAAGTGCTCTATTCAGGAAGGGGGTAAATCCTTCCGGGGCTGAAGTGGTTAAAGAATGTTTGTTATATTTGTTAGTAGTTAATAAAGGGGCCGAAACGGCCAATTTTACTCCAACAATTTGGGTCATGGTTTTTTTTTTGGTATATTTAGTTGGGGTAAGAGGGGAGGTGTTGGTAGCAGTTGGTAATACAAAAATATAGGATTACACCTGGGGTACTGTTATGTAAAACATGCAGCCCATGAAGCCCAGATTGGCAAGCTGACATGTCTGGTACATCCCAGGAGGTCTTCTGTGGTTGATATACATGTCTGTGGATTGTACAGTACAGCAAAACCAACTGTTATAGCTTACATGTCTTGTACAGGGCTGGGGCTTCTTTTCTGACTCTTATGCCGCGTACACACGAGCGGACTTTACGGCAGACTTTGCCCGGCAGACTTTTCGACGGACTTTACCATGGACTTTCTGAATGAACGGACTTGACTACACACAATCAACCAAAGTCCGTCAAATTCGTACGTGATGACGTACGACCGGACTAAAATAAGGAAGTTCATAGCCAGTAGCCAATAGCTGCCCTAGCTTTGCTTTTTGTCCGTCGAACTAGCATACAGACGAGCGGATTTTTCGACCGGACTCGAGTCCGTCGGATAGATTTGAAACATGTTTCAAATCTAAGTCCGTCCAACTTTTGAGAAAACAAAGTCCGCTGGAGCCCACACACGATCGAATTGTCCGACGAAATCCCGTCTGCCGGGCAAAGTCTGCCGTAAAGTCTGCTCGTGTGTACGCGGCATTAGATGCTTCTAATTGAAGCTACAATGCATGGATTGTAAGCGTTATGCACACTGCTCAAAAAGATTAAAGGTGCACTAAAAACACATTAGATCTCAATGGAGAAAGATATCCTGCTGGATATCTATACTGATATGGACTGGGTAATGTGTTAGGAATGAAAGGATGCCAAATGGAAATGAAAATGATCAAACTACAGAGGGCTGAATTCAAAAACACTCCGAAAATGAAAGTGAAAAAATATGCTGCAGGCTAGTCCATTTTGCTGAAATTTCATTGCAGCAACTCAACATTGTACTCAGTAGTTTATATGGCCGCCACGTGCTTGTATGCATGCCTGATAACGTCAGGGCATGCTCCTAATGAGACAATGGATGGTGTCCTGGGATATTTCCTCCCAGATCTGGACCAGGGCATCACTAAGCTCTTGAACAGACTGAGGTGCAACCTGGCGGCGCTAGATGGACCGAAACATAATGTCCCAGAGGTGATCTATTAGATTTAGGTCAGGCGAGCATGGGGGCCATTCAATGGTATCAACTCCTTCATCCTCCAGGAACTGGCTGCATACCCTCTCCACATGAGGCCTGGCATTGTCATGCACCAAGAGGAACCCAGGACCCCCTGCACCAGTGTAGGGTCTGACAATGGGTTTACGGATTTCATCCCGTTACCTAATGACAGTCAGGGTGCCATTGTCTAGCCTGTGGAGGTCTGTGTGTCCCATAGATATGCCTCTCCAGACTATTACTCACCCACCACCAAACCTGTCATGCTGAACGATGCTACAGACAGCATAACGTTCTCCACGGCTTCTCCAGATCCTTTCAAGTCTGTCACATGTGCTCAGGATGAACCTGCTCTCATCTGTGAAAAGCACAGAGTGCCTCTGGTGGACCTGCCAATTCTGGTGTTCAATGGCAAATGCCAATCGAGCTCCTTGGTTCTGGGCAGTGAGCACAGGGCCCACTAGAGGACTATAGGCACTCAGGCCACCCTCATGAAGTCTGTTTCTGATTGTTTGGTCAGAGACATTCACACCAGTGGCCTGCTGGAGGTCATTTTGTAGAGCTCTGGCAGTGCTCATCCTGTTCCTCCTTGAATAAAGGAGCATATACCGGTCCTGCGGATGAGTTAAGGACCTTCTATGGCCCTGTCCAGTCTCCTGGAATCTCCTCCATGCTCTTGAGAGACTCAGCAAACCTTCTGGCAATGGCATGTATTGATGTGCCATCCTGGAAGAGTTGGACTGCCTGTACAACCTCTATAATGTCCAGGTATCGCCTCATGCTACCAGTATTGACACAGCCCCTAGCCAAATGCAAAACTAGTAAAAAACATTCAGAAAAGATGAGTGGGGAAAAAAAATGCCTGTGGCCTCCAGCTGTAAAACCATTCCTGTTTTGGAGGTTGTTTCATTAACACCAAAGCAGCTGAAACTGATTAACAACCCCCTCTGCTACCTAACTGACCAGACCAATATCCCAGGAGTTTATTTGACTTGATGTTATACTCTGATTAAAAAGTGTTTCTTAAATTTTTTTGACCAGTGTATATTACTACTAGCTCAGTTTCAGGCTTGCCATATCAATGGTTTAAGGGCTTGTCTCCACCGATGCCAAAAAGGGCAGTTTTGGGGTATTATTTTGCCCCTGAGATGTCCAAAAAACACTTCATAAAACCACAAAAATGCAACAGATAAGCATGGTACCCAGAGAAGCAAATAGATTCTGCAAATTATGGTATATAGGAGTGGCACCAGGGGCAACTTTTTACCTTCCCAACCCAAGGGCTTAAAAGAATGTGAGATGTGTTTGCTAGCATTGAATAGGTAATATTAGTGGAAACAAGCTCTACGTATCATTCACTTTAAATTCTGCGCTAAACCTGCCCCGCCTCCCTAGTCCTTCAGAATCAGAGATCAGAATCACATAAACCACCCCCAAACTAGGCATAGGTATGTAAGAATATTGAGAATAGCACTGTAAGGGCTTATTTACACTGGCATTGTCCTCTGAAGAGCAACTGGTGGTGGATTGCATTTTAGAGGGGTGATATGTTGCTTCCCCACCACCTGCCTCACCATCTGTCAGAACCCCTAAAAGCCTGGAACACCTCCCCACCTTTGTGGGGCTGTTGCACTGCAGCCCCATTCATTTAAATGTTCGGCGGGCACTACTGCCTGCCAAATGCGACACGTGCGTTGCCACATACTCCCATATGGCTACCTTTTCCGTTTAGGGCAATTGGTTGGGAGGAGGTAAATACATGGCACAACCACATGTTTCCAGTATACAGTATATACCATAGCTTGTAGGTGCTATAACTTTTACGCAAACCACTCAATATACACCTATCGGGATATTTTTTTTTTTTTATCAAAGACATGTAGCAGAATACATTTTGCCCAAAATTTATGAAGAACTTTCAGTTTGTAAATTTTTTGTATTGGATATGTTTTATAGCAGAAAGTAAAAAATATTGTTTTGGTTTTTTTTTTCAAGATTTTTGGTCATTTTTCATTTTGTTATCACAAATAATAAAAACCCAGTGGCAGTCAAATACCAGCAAAAGAAAGCTTTTTTTTTGTGTGAACAAAATTATATAAATTTCATAATCAATTTAATTAATTTCCAATCAATTTCCAATCAATATAGACTTATTTTTTACCAAAAACATGTAGAAAAATACATATTAGCCTAAAATGATGAAGACTTTTTTTTTTGGGGGGGGGGGGGGATTTTTATAGCAAAAAGTAAAATATTTTTTTTTAAATTGTCGCAAAAAATAAAAACCGCAGAGTTGATCAAATACCACCAAAAGAAAGCTCTATTTGTGGGGAAAAAAGGACGTCAATTTTGTTTGGGTACAGCGTTGCGCGACCGCGCAATTATCAGTTAAAGCGACGCAGTGTTGTATCGGAAAAAAATGGCCTGGTTATTACCGGTTCAATACCAGGCATTTTCACCCCCTTCCTTCCCAGACCAATTTTTAGTTTTCAGCGCTGTCGCACTTTAAACAACAATTGCGCGGTCGTGCGACGCTGTACCCAAACAAAATTGACGTCCTTTTTTTCCCACAAATAGAGCTTTCTTTTGGTGGTATTTGATCACCTCTGTGGTTTTTATTTTTTGCACTATAAACAAAAGAAGGGCGACAATTTTGAAAAAAACACAATATTTTTTACTTTTTGCTATAATAAATATCCCAATTTTTTTTTAAAAAAACAAATTTTTTCCTCAGTTTCGGCTGATACGTATTCTTCTACATATTTTTGGTAAAAAAAAAAATCGCAATAAGCGTATATTGATTGGTTTGCGCAAAAGTTATAGCGTCTACAAAATATGGGACAGATTTATGGCATTTTTAAAAAAAATATATTTATTTATTTTATTTACTAGTAATAGCGGCGATCGCGATTTTTTTTCGTGACTGCGACATTATGGCGGACACATCGGACACTTTTGACACATTTTTGGGACCATTCACATTTATACAGCGATCAATACTATAAAATTGCATTGATTACTGTGTAAATGTGACAGGCAGTGAAGGGGTTAACCACTAGGGGGCGACAAGGGGTTAAATGTGTTTCCTAGGGAATGTTTCTAACTGTAGGGGGAGGGGACGTACAAGGGGAGGAGACCGATCAGTGTTCCGCTGTACTGAGAACACAGATCGCTCTCCTCTCACCTGACAGGACGTGGATCTGTGTGTTTACACACACAGATCCACGGTCCGGCCCGGTTAACGGGCAATCGCGGGTGCCCGGCGGACATCGCGGCCGCCGGGCACACGCACCGGGTCCCGAGCAACGCGGCGGGCGCGCCCCCTAGACGGGACCCGAGACCGTCATATGACGTCCACCCAGGATGGGAGATCCCATCTGTGGTCGTCATATGTCTATACGCCGGTATTGAAGTGGTTAAGGGGGCAAAGTCTGTAAGTGGTTAATATTTCTTAACTTGCTTCCTGGTTTCTGGCCTAGGCCAAAATTAAGTCATACATCCCATGAGTTTTTTCTTTCAACTGGAGGAGAGGAGGGGCTTTCTCAGCTAAGCACACCCTCCTGCCTGCATGCCTGAGCTACGGGCAGATGGATTCCAGGAAGTAAATGCTACATGAATCTGCCACAACTAGAAATATTAGGAGGATGTTTTTAAAGTGATTTCTCAACAAAATAAATCATGGAGACATGAATTGATGGGCAAGTTTGCTTTGAATATTAAAAATGATTTAAATAGCATTTTCAGTTTGTGGTGCTCAGATACAGTTTAGTACCGCTTATGGAACACCAATGTAAGGTGGAGTAGTTATTATGAATCATAGCAAAAGAAAAGGTTTCCATACCAAAATTCACATCCAGTTTAACTTCCAAAAATGATAAAGTACAAAATTCTAGGAATATCACACAAGTCTTAGGAATGTCATAAATAAATAAGAAAATAATTGGAAACATTATTCTTTGGGGTATTTCAACATTCTGTGTAATAGCCTACATGCCTGTTAAAATAATTAAAATGCCATATATGTCAATAATTTATTAGGATTGAACCTTACATGATGTTTTTTATTTCCCAGCTGTATTTGAGTATTGTTCGTGATTGCTCAACACGTATCTAAACTCAAGAACAAATAATTATTAAATCACAAGCTTGCCAGTCCTAAGAGCCCTTGCACACTGGGGCGGGGGCGGCGTCTGCGGTAAAACGCCGCTATTAATAGCGGCGTTTTACCGTCGGTATGCGGCCGCTAGCGGGGAGGTTTTACCCCCCGCTAGCGGCCGAGAAAGGGTTAAAAACCACCGCAAAGCGCCTCTGCAGAGGCGCTTTGACGGCGTTATAGCCGCGCCGTCCCATTGATTTCAATGGGCAGGAGCGGTAAAGGAGCGGTATACACACCGCTCCTTCACCGCTCCGAAGATGCTGCTAGCAGGACTTTTATTACCGTCCTGCCAGCGCATCGCTCCAGTGTGCAAGCCCTCGGGGCTTTCACACTGGAATGAAAGCAGCGGCACTTTCGGGGCGGTTTGCAGGCGCTATTATTAGCTCAATAGCGCCTGCAAACCGCCCCAGTGTGCAAGGGCTCTAAGGGCTCTAAGAGGGCTCTTAGATGTGGTAGCTGCATTTATTTCAATTTTATGTGATGGCAAGACTTCCTCATTGTACTTTATCTATGGAGGAGCACCATTGTCACTCTAGGGCAGGACTACAGACCTCCCACCCCTTCCCCTCTTCTCCAAAACACGGAATGAGGAGATTCTGTAGTCCTCTGCAATAACTAGGAGGAATGTAACTGAGAAGAGAATTAGCACAGGCAGAAAGGACATGAAGTTATCAGAGGACAAGAGCAACACATATTTTCTGTTTTTTGTTTTTTTTTGCACTTATACAATTAAAAGCATTCTGCTAAAGATTTTTAATATTTAAAAGGCAAAAAGTCAGGGCTCTTGCAAACTGCAGCTCAAAAACAAAAAAAGCAGATTTTACAGGCATTTGAGCTTTTATTTCAGCTTAAAGTGGAGGGCCACCCTAAAATAAAAAAAATTGCATTAATATTCTTAAAAAAATGTAAAAAAAAATTTTTGAAGAAAAAAAATCTAACTTACCTGAAACCCCTGTTGCTAGGCAGTTTTCCTAATCTGCCTCTTCCTATTCCGCGGCGCTTCCTCCTCTTCGGCGAGCGGCCCCGTTGCATTCTGGGACATGTGTGTGTCCCAGAAAACAAAGGGGCCATTCACAAAGCGTCGCGCGACTCGCGCATGCGCGGTAGGAAACGGGCAGTGAAGCCGCAGGGCTCCACTGCCTGTTTCCCTTCGTTAAGATGGAGGCGTCGGCAGCCGATCCGATGGACAGATCTGCCTCGGGGGGCCGACATCGTGGGCTCGCTGGACAGGTCAGTGTCCTTATTAAAAGTCAGCAGCTACAGTGTTTGTAGCTGCTGACTTAAAAAAAAAAAATTGCGGCCGGAATACCCCTTTAAAGAAGCACAAGTTTCTTTTTTTTGTGCTCTTTTGCGCATTTTTATTGAGCTTCTATGAGCTATTTTGAGCATAACCCTCCCCTCAGCAAATTTTTCCTATTTTTTTTTTTTTTGTGTGTTTTCAAGCTTCTTTGAGCTTTTTTGAACTTTTCACACTTTTTTACGCTTTTTTGCACGTTTTGGGCACTTATAAAATGAAAAAGCCATAGTGTTCTTGTACACATAGCTCAACATGGAGGGAAGTTTCCAGGCAGAAAAAAATGAGAGCTCAAAAAAAAGCTCAAAAGCCTGTAGAAGCAGCTTCTTTGAGATGCAGTGTGTATGAGCCCTAAAGTGAACCTATGGAAACTCAAATCTTTATAAATTCTTGCAGTAAACAAAGATAAACAATCTTTAAAATTACTCCACAGTGCCTGCAGCTACAGAAGTCAGTGGGGGGGGCCTACTCACCCTGCACGTGGAGGTACCTTTCTCGTGCATGCACTCATCAATGCCCGGGTGTGGCCATGTTCTTGTGAAGGTCAACATTATGGTGGTAATCCGGCTTGGAGATGAGCCGTATACTGTGTGCAGCAGTTAAATGTACAGAATCTCTCTGTAAAATGTACTGTCCCGTGCTTCTACACACCTTCCTCCATGTACAATATATTACCAAAAGTATTGGGATGCCTGCCTTTACACACATGAACTTCTTCGTCTTTAGGGTTCAATATTGAGTTGGCCCACCCTTTGCAGCTATAAGAGCTTCAACTCTTCTGAGAAGACTGTCCACAAGGTTTAGGAGTGTGTCTTGGGAATGTTTGACCTTTCTTCCAGAAGCGCATTTGTGAGGTCAGGCACTGATGTGGGAGAGAAGGCCTGGCTCGCAGTCTCCCCTCTAATTCATCCCAAAGGGGTTCTATCAGGTTGAGGTCAGAACTCTGTGCAGTAAAGTTCCTCCACCTCAAACACGCTCATCCATGTCTTTATGGACCCTAGTTGTGCACTGGTGCTCAGTCATGTTGAAACAGGAAGGGGCAATCCTCAAACTGTTTCCACAAGGCTGGGAGCATGAAATTGTTCAAAATGACTTGGTATGCTGACGCCTTAAGAGTTCCCTTGATGGAATTAAGGGCCAAGCCCAACCCCTGAAAAACAACCCCAAACGATAATCTTTTCTCCACCAAATGATTTGGACCAGTGCACAAAGAAAGGTCCATAAAGACATGGAGGAGTGAGTATTGTATTGAGCCCTACGGACTAAGACTGGGGTGCCATTAAAGTTCATGTGCATGTAAAGGCAGGCGTCACAATACTTTTGGTAATGTAGTGTATATACAGGGAGAAGGCGAAGCTCAGTGGGACTGCAAGGGGGTCAAGAGGTCCATGTCGTCTGAAAGGATGCAACCCTCATCTACCACCCCAAGGGATTCACCAGCAATGGACACTACCAGTTATGCACTCTCACCTGTTCAGGTATGCCCGGGCAGCCACAGAATAGTTGAACTGAGTTGCAATTCACAATTGTAATGTACCTAAACATTTTAGGTAAAGTTTCTGAACTGTTCTTGAACCTGGTCTGAAGTTATTCAAGGGGTGCAGGGTGTATCAGAAGAACAGGGCCTGCAAAGCACACACGGGGTATGAAGCAATGCTACTATTCAGCAGGAGAGTTGGAGTTGGAGAGCAGTTGCCACGGATAACCAAGCACTGGTGGGAAGTGTATAACAGCCAGTCATAAAGCGTTGTACCTGGTGAAGGTAACAGGGGGGTCAGTGATCTGCCTTCCTCACTAGCGGTCTGTTCCCCCAAAGTAACTGGGACTAAACCCATGGTATGGAGAACCCATGTACCTAGCCACATGGTATGGGAGAGAGCAGTTAATTTTGAGCACACATGAAGTAAGCGCTAATTCTCGGGGGAATCCCATTCTGTCACTGGGAGTGAGGTGGCAGAAGTACCCTGGACTCTTGGAGAGGGCTCAACAGTGTCCCTCCTATATGCACATACACTATATTACTAAAAGTATTCGGACACCTGCCTTTCCACGCACGTGAACTTTAATGGCATCCCAGTCTTAGTCTGTAGGGTTCAATATTGAATTGGCCCACCGTTTGCAGCTATAACAGCTTCAACTCTTCTGGGAAGGCTGTCCACAAGGTTAAGGAGTGTGTCTATAGAAATGTTTGACCATTCTTCCAGAAGCGGCTTTGTGAGGTCAGGCACTGATGTTGGACGAGAAGGTCTGGCTCACAGTCTCCACTCTAATTTATCCCAAAGGTGTTCAATCGGGTTGAAGTCAGGACTCTGTGCAAGGTCCATAAAGACATGGATGAGCAAGTTAGGGGTGGAGGAACTTTACTGTCCTGACCTCAACCCGATAGAACACCTTTGGGAACACCTTTGGGATGAATTAGAGCGGGGACTAGAGCCAGGCCTTCTAGTCCAAAATCAGTGCCCGACTTGACAAATGCTCTTCTGGAAGAATGGTCAAACATTTCCATAGACACTCCTAAACCACGTGGACAGCCTTCCCAGAAGAGTTGAAGCTGTTATAGCTGCAAAGGGTGTGCCAACTCAATATTGAACCCTACGGACTAAGACTGGGATGCCATTAAAGCTCATGTGCCTGTAAAGTCAGGTGTCCGAATACTTTTGGTAATATAGTTTATATCAACTGGAAAGAAGGTAGAACCAAAAAAGCCTGGGAAATCAGTGCCAAACTCTTCCCTGGCCTGGGCAGCCTTAGCTCACTTGCTGTAAAAGTACACACCTTTTGTTGACACCTGCCTACAGACAGATTTTGCAAAAGCGTCTCTCATGCCATTTTAAAGTGGCGCAGCATGCACGCTGTACCTGTCTAGAACTTGTACTTGAATTTGGCACATGCTGCGCCACTTTTAGAACACTTTCGCAAAATCTGTCTGCGCCAGTGCCTCTCTGTATCCCAAAAGAGATTTGGTCTTAACTAGTTCCACATTTAAAGGAGCCCACATATAAAGGTTTTGCTGCCGCTACTCAATGAGCTCTGAGATCTTTTACATTTCCTAATAAGCCCTTCAGACCTTGCCCATTCTTTTTTACTCCCCAGCAGTCCTAAGCTTGATTTTCCCAGGATTTTCCTCCCAGAATCATGTGAAACTGTTACATTTGTTATGGATGGCTGCATTCATCAGTAGGTCTGCTGCTCAAACCGATAAATCACGCTGGCTGCTTTAGGCAAACACTCTCTAATTGGCAGAACAAATAGAAAACCCAAAGGATGACCGTCTATTATGACAGCGGCCTTTTCAAAAAAGAAAAAAAAAAAACCTGTAGAACAAATTTCTGATTTCACATCTATGGGCAGAGAACATTAATGGATCTCAGGCAAATTATCCATTTGAAGGCATGTAGACAGCGCATTATTATACGATGGGAAACACAAATGAGTTAAAGGAAACAGGAGAATCAATTAACTTTTAAATTAATCTTTCATGTGTACAGATTTAAACCACAACTCTCAGAGGAGGTCGAGCATTCAAGTTAAAACTATCGCAAGGGATTTGCATCTTCCTACACACAAACCAGAAACAAGGATGATCTCTAACCAATCATGTTTGATAACAAGCAGAAATATTGCAGAACACACATTATTTCACTAGAGAAAACAAAGGATATATTGGTTTGCCATGAATCCTTTACAATGCTTACTCCATCCCTTTAAAGAAGAGCACTGCACACTAGCATTGCACAAAGTTAAAAGTATACATTATTAAAGGTATATTGAATCCTCTCTATTACTGTAATGCTATCAGGCTGCATATTCAGCAATAAATATGTGACTTTTAAAGGTTTTTTTTTTATTTTTGAAATGCTGCAGCAAGGGTTAAAATACCCTGTACTGTCAGCACATTAGAGAGTCGCCCCTCTTTCCTGCACACTGCTCTAATCACTAGCATTTAGCACACTTAAAATATACTTTATTAAAGGTCTATCAGCTCATCTATATTTTTTACTGCAATGTTGTCAGCCTGCATATTCAGTAATAAATATGCTGCTTTTTAATTTTTTATTTAATTTTTTTTTTTAGTTTTTAAACGCCACAGCAAGAGTTAACGGCTTCAGCCCCAGAAGATTTTACCCCCTTCCTGACCAGAGCACTTTTTGCGATTCGGCACTGCGTCGCTTTAACTGACAATTGCCCGGTTGTGCAACATTGCACCCAAACAAAATTTACATCCTTTTGTTTCCCACAGCCACAATCGCAATAAGCATATATTGATTGGTTTGCGCAAAAGTTATAGCGTCTACAAAATAGGGGATAGTTTTATGGCATTTTTATTATAATTTTTTTTTATTAGTAATGGCGGCGATTACTGCAATTTTTATTGTGACTGCGACATTATGGCCGACACATTTGACACTATTTTGGGACCATTGTCATTTATACAGCGATCAGTGCTATAAAAATGCACTGATTACTGTGTAATTGACATTGGCAGTGAAGGGGTTACACACTAGGGGGCGATCAAGGGGTGAAGTGTGTCCTAGGGAGTGATTCTAACTGTGGGGGGGTGGGCTTCCACTCACATGGCAGCGATCACTCTGTCATGTCACAAGGCAGAATGGGGAAATGCCTTGTTTACATAGGCACTTCCCCGTTCTGCGGCTCCGTGACACGATCACTGGGAGACCAGCGGACATTGAGTCTGCGGGTCCCGCGGGCACGTAACGCTGTACGCGGCGGGCGCATGTGCCCTCCCGCTAACCCCGCCAGTTAAAGGGGACGTACAGGTACGCCCATTTGTCCACCGCTGCCATTGTGCCGACGTATATCAGTGTGCAGCGGTCGGCAAGTGGTTAAATTACTTTGTAATGGCAGCACATTGCATCACACTGCTCCAATTAACAGAGCCGTTCGTTGTGCTAGAGCTTTGTTGATTGGAGCAGTGGTCAGGGGGCGAGTTGGAACTAAAGCCCCATACACACTATTGGATTTTCTGCAGATTTTTGCCTTCAGATTTACCAAAACCATATAATATGAGGTCAAACCTTAAGGGTTTCAATTTGTATGCAATCAAGCAGGCCCTGCACTACATGGTTTTGGTAAATCTGAAGACAAAAATCTGCAGAAAATCTAATAGTGTGTATGGAGCTTAAGGCTGCTGCTTGTGTATGAGAGCAGAGGTCTGACTCTCCGATGGGCTGCCACTACAGGGTATTTTAACCCTTGCTGCAGCAGAGCTAAAAAAAAATCCTAAAAAACTGCAGCATATTTATTACTATGTTACTATAAATGCAGTTTAACTGAGATTTAAAGTAACACGTTAAAGCTGAACTCCACAAAAATTGGCAGTGAAAATGCCAATTATCTGACACATGATATGCTGTTTTGTGGGGCGTGGCTAGGAATGGCATGTGAGCAGCCACTTTTCACAGAGCTCCCGAAAGTTACCCCAAATTTATTCTTTTCCCGGTGCAGCAGGCTCGCTTCTTGGACACCCGTGGGTTCCAGTACTACCAGTGGCTTTACCTGGTTCACGATGGTCGCCCGCAAAAACAAGGATGAAGCCTAGCGTTTGTAGCAAACCTATGGTGCCGCTGCGGCCCTCCAGCAGCGTGGCCTGCGAGGCATGGAGAAATCCAAGGATGCCATGTGTAAACCACCCTAAGGCGAATGCCAGTGATCCCCCAACAGACATGCGCTATTATGCACAGAAGCTGGCTGGGCCACCCGATCCAATGGACACGGCTGAGGTGGAGGATATAGCTGAGGGAGAGGCCGCAACGCGGGAGGAGGGGGATCTGGCACTGGCCGCCATTACAGACCAGCCAGAACCATGTGCAGCGGAGCTAGAGGAAGGCGAGGAAGAGGGGGAAAAGGAGAATGAGCAGCCGGCCTTAGCAGAGATCTAGAGTCGTTTTTCTGAACCTTTTTTACTCCAGAAGAATTTCTGAAATGATTTTCATGTCTCTGGGAGAACTTACTAAATCCAATACTTTGGGAGTCAGTGTGGAAAATGCCACTTACTTTGGTGGTCAGTAGGGAGAGAGAAACCCCTACGATGGTGATCAGAATGCTAAAAGATAATTGGTTCATGCTGCTGGTTTTGCTAAGTAGCATTGGCTATGAAACTATGTTACATAGTTACATACATAGTAGGTGAGGTTGAAAAAAGACACAAGTCCATCAAGTCCAACCTATGTGTGAGATTATATGTCAGTATTACATTGTATATCCCATAGTTACATAGTAGGTGAGGTTTTTTTCAATCAAACATCCCCCCATCTGTCGGTCCGTCTGGGACTTACCCCATCTAGGCAACGGGCAGCAGGCATCAGACATCAGGCAGCGGCTCCTGTGTCCCTTTTCTCCATCAAGGCGGCTGTGCATCTCCTCCCTTTCTCCTAGGCATCCAATAGGAATGCCTATCCTTTCAGCCAGTCGGGTGATGGGTCTCAGACCCGCTTCCTGATTGGCCGGGAGGAGGATCAGTGTTAAAATAGCAAATATTCATTCGCTATTCTAACACACCTGGGTGGGCTGTGAGCGCTTTCTCTGTACCCCGAGCCCACTCTATTTTGAAGCCTATTAGAGCCTTTGGCTCTAATCAGTGCTTCAAAAAAACAAAAAACACCCTGCCATTGGAATTCATGCGCCCGGCATCCTGCAAGGGGCCGGACGCATGGATGGGGGGGCTGCGACATGGATAGGGGGGCGGTGACATGGATGGGGGGCGGTGACATGGATGGGGGGCGGCGCCCGTGCGCCCTTAATAGACCCTGCTTAGCATGGTAAGTTGTAAACACAGGGCCGCATATATGAGATGCCATATATATGCGCACGGCCGGTGCCAAGAGGTTGAGGAACCCCTAGCAACCTCTGGATGAACCCTGGGTGAGAATGGCTGTGTTAGACCATTATGAGGGCTTAAAAAAGTCTTTTCTCCTTTTTGGTGCTGGTTTTACCAAGTAGCATTGACTATAGAACTATGTAGACACCATCAGATGGGAGGTTAATTAGCCACAGCTCAAGCAGCCCCAAGCAACTTCTGGAGGAACTCCAGTGTTCCACAAAAACCCTGGTTGAGAATGGCTGTATATGACCATTATGAGGCCTTAAAGTGGTTTTATAGGCTGAAGGTTTTTTACTTTCATGCTATCTATTTATGAAGGTAAAAACCTGTGTGCAGCATCCCCACAGCACCCCCTCCCCCCCCCCCCAATACTTAGAGCAGAGGCTTTTTCTTTTGCTTCTTTTGGTGGTGAGGATCGGTCCCTGCATCAATTCTGCTCTGCGCAGTAGCCAGTCAACAGGGACGTGCGGTGAGGTCAGTGGCTGGTGAGACACTGGCTAGTATAAGAGCCAGATACATACACTGCGAACGTTAGAGCGAGAGCAGTAATTCTAGCACTAGACCTCCTATGTAACCTGTACAAAATTTTAAAGCATCGCCTATGGAGATTTTTGAGTACTGCAGTTTGGCGCCATTCCACAAGTGTGCGCAATTTTAAAGTGTAACATGTTAGATATCTATTTACTCGGTGTAACATCATATTTTATAGTAAACTTTAGGTGTGTTTTTTTTTTTTTTATTCATATTTCTTATTCTTTCCAAAAAAACGCATTTGAAAAATTGCTGAGCAAATACCGTGTAACATAAAAAGTTGCAATGGCCACCATTTTATTCCCTAGGGTGTCGCGTAAAACAATATATATAATGTTTGGAGGGGTCTGAGTAATTTTCTAGCAAAAAAAAAATCTGATTTTTACATGTATATAGATTACATATATATTGTACATTTACATCAGTCCCTGCCCTCAAGGAGCTTACAATCTAAGGTCCCTAACTCACATTCATACACATATTAGCACCAATTTAAACAGGAACTAATTAACCTACCAGCATGTCTTTGGAGTGTGGAAGATAACCGGAGTACCCAGAGGAAACCCACGCAGGCACAGGGAGAACATGCAAACTCTAGGCAGGTACTGCTGTGGATGGGATTTGAACCAACGACCCTAGTGCTAATAGACAGAAGTGCTAACCACTTATGCCGCGTACACACGAACGGACTTTTAGACCGGACTATCTGGCGGACAATCTGATCGTGTGTGGGCTTCAGCAGACCTTTCCAGTCGAAAATCTGATGGACTTTAGATTTGAAACATGCTGCAAATCTTTCCGACGGACCCGAGTTCGGGCGAAAAGTCCGCTCGTCTGTATGCTAGTCCGACGGACAAAAAAATGACGCTAGGGCAGCTATTGGCTACTGGCTATCAACTTCTTTATTTTAGTCCGGTTGTACGTCATCACGTACGAATCCGTCGGACTTTGTGTAGGCAAGTCTGTTCGTTCAAAAGTCCATCGGAAGTCCGTCAAAAGACCTATGAAAATCTGCCGGAATGGCCATCGGACTGTTGTTGCCGAAACTCGTGTTTGTTGCCGAAAGCTCGTGTGTACGCGGCCTTAGCCATCTAGTAACAGAGTTCGGCTGTTCCTCGTCCAGTTTGAAGCCTCTTACACAGCTGTTTCTGTTTCAGTTAATTTCTGTGTTTCAACCTACATATGAAATTGATGATAATTAGCCCCTACTTGGTATAATTGGTTAATCATACACCTGACTCTAATCCTACAAAATCTCTGACTTTGTGCAAGTGTAAAGCCTCGTACACACGATCGGATTGTTGGCCAACAGAGCATCAGACTTTTGTCCAAAGGGCATGTGCCATTAACTTGTCTTTCATACTAACGGCACATAATTGTCAGCCAAAAAACACGAACGTAGTGACATACTACGTGGAATTTCAGCTCTTGGGCGCTACCCTTTGGGCACCTTCTGCTAATGTCGTGTTTTGGTGAGCATTGATTCCAACCATGCGTGTTTGTACTTTGGACTTTTGTGTGAAGGACTTGTGTACACACGACACGAAAATCTGACAACAGACCGATGTCTGCCGAAAATTTACTAGCCTGCCATCCAACATTTGTTGGCAGAAAGTTGGACAACAATTGTCTGAAGAAGCGTACTAACGGTCAGAATTTAGGCAAACAGTCTGTCATCACACAATCTCCTGCCGAAAATCCAGTCGTGTGTACGAGGCTTTAGAATTGATGTTGGTTTCAAGCCAAAGGGTGGTCACACCAATTATTGACTTTTAGATTTTTCTTCTGTTTACTCACTTTGCAATTTGTAAATTGATAAAAATACACATAAAATATATATTTTTAAAACATTGTTACTTTACGGAATTTCTTCACACGTGCCTAAAACTTTTGCACAGTACTGTATCTATAACAAAGTGCATCTTTTTGTGTGTCCAAACTGTACAGTCACCTTTGGCTGGAAGATCGATGAATTCAGACTTTCATCCTGTTCATCGAACTGGCAAACCTGTCTAGAATAAATAAAGGCAACCTGTGTTTTTGTGTTATTTTTCCCATCTCTTACTCTATCACTTTCTTTGCTGGCCCTCAAGAGTCCTAACAATAATTATATTCAATATCATTTTTATGTGTACCTGTCAGGTGTCCATGGACCAGTGGCTGAGAAATATTACTTTATTCATCAATAGACCTAGCTTCACAATATCATATTATAGCTGAAGAAAAAAAAAGGTTCATTTATAAGTAAAATATTCCAGGCGAGATAGAAGGATGGCGTGCGAGGGGGATTTTAACCAAATAAAAATGGATCTAAATTGGTCATAACAGAAGCAGTTTTCCCTAAGGCAACTTAAATCAGAACCCTAATTCAATTACCAATTCAAAATGTATGTAGAGAAACGTAATAAGAAACCTGTCCTCTGAACTAGATGAATGCGGGGTATTTAACCGCAGATTAAATGTAAAGAAAATGGTATTCCTGACTGTTCCATGGCTGTCAGTTCCTGTACTGTAAGACACGGGGATGTTTCAATTACACTCCATGAGAGTGTATTATAATCTTTTCTATATGACCTTGTGGGCAGAGATTAAAAATACTGGATGGAGGGGCTGTGCATGCCAGGAGCTAGGATTACCCTAATGTATTTAACTCTAAAAGAAGAGAGAAATATAAAGAGAAGGTCTGAAAAGGCCACGGTTGGCATTATGAGTGTACAAGATGTTTATTCCATCAGGTCTGCTTTCTGTTTTAAAGCCCTTGGACAAAGTAAGGGCTGGTTCACGCTGGTGCTGGTCTTAGTAGAGCAATCCGAACACGGTGACAGGTGGTGAGGTGGCATCATATCGCCTCTTTACCACCTACTTTAACCCCTTCAATCCCGCACTAGTGTGCAACAACCGTGCGCTTGCAGGAAGCCTCCATTCACTTGAATGGGTTATGTTTGTGACAAAAAAAGTGACAGGGGGTATTAAAAGAATCTACAACAACTTAAAGCAGAATGCCAGTCATATTTTTGTTTATTAAAAGTCAGCAGCAACAAAAACGGTAGCTGATGACTTTTAATTGTAGCACCCTGATGTTTAGGCAGGGTTGCTATTAAATTTATTTGCCAAGTGATAGTTGCCATGGCCACTTGATAGGAGGTCAATTGACGCTACCCTAATTCTGGAATTGCTGCGCTTCTCTCTTCTGTCACTAGATAGTATCTGGTGGCATTAGATAAGACGAGGGCATTACAAGGACAGATTAGGAATGTAAGGGGTGTCTCAGCCAATGGGCAGGGAGAGCCTATTTATTTGGGTGGAGTCAGGTATTCGGGGTTCTGTGCCACTTGGACGGCTGTCTCGGTGGACATGTGTCGTATCGCCCCAGGCTGCTAGGCCAGAAACGTAAGGCCTATTCCGGGGACATCTGGCTGCTAGGCTATCTGAGAGCCTATCCAGAAGTAGTGCAGGGTCGGGACTGCGGGCTTGTAGTCCAACTAGAAATAGCGGTTCTGCCAGCTGGGGAACCTGTCGTGGTCGGAGGTAGAGGGTAAGCTGTCTCCACAAAGGGAATATCCACCTTGCTACCGGAGACCACAGTGAGTGAGCTGAGGCCAGTACCAGAGCAGCCTTCTTGCCAACCGGGGACAGCGAAGAAGTGGGAAAGCATCAGCAAGTGCCAAGTCAGGGACCCAGCGTGACAGCAGAGGCGATGCTTGCAGAGCATCAATGGGTGCCAAGCCAGGGACCTAACATGTCAGCAGGGGTGAAGCTTGGGGAGTATCTGTGAGTACCAAGCCAGGGACCCAACAGTGAAGCGGGGGTGACGCTTGAGGAAGATACTGAGTGCTACAGTGAAAGAGCTCAGGGGATCCGGTGGCTATTGGATCTGAAGTCTAGTGAGAGAGGCTGGGAGCTCGTTGAGTAAAGACCCACAGTGAGTGAGTGTGGGGTAAAGAGAACTGTTCGTGTTGCAGAAAGTTGAATACTTTTATCTTTAGTAACAGCTGCCATAGGAGACAGTGGTCCTACCTATACAGAAGCGGTGTCTGGCTGGAGGCCTTCACCTGTATAGCTGTCTACCTATAGAAGTCTCAGAGTCTGTCAATAAACATTGCATCTACCCAAGGGTGTCCTGGCCCTAATCTTCTCTTCCACAGTTCTGTTTAAGAGACAAAAATCTCTTTGCATCCAAAAAGTGTCTGACCCCCACCTGCTCATCTTGCATTACACCCACCATGCCTTCTAACCTGCTCTACAATGAAGGATGTCAGCTGTCCTTAACTCTGGAGGTCACCATTGGGCTTCAGGGGCCCTGGGACTTTGCTAGGTAATAAACAGTCACTCACCTGTCCCATGATCCAGCAATGCACTCACCCGCACTGTGTTCTCCCCTATGTTCTACCGCGGCAGCGCTGGCATCCCTAATATGGGCACCTGGCTGTGACAGCTTGCGGCTTCACAGCCGTGTGCCCACTGCGTATGTGCGAGAGGGCGCTGTGCTCTGTGACAGGTCCCGAAGTCTTCTAGGATCTGTCATGTGTCCCAGAAGACTTTGAGAGAGAGAGAACTTCCGCTTTCGATCGCCTAAGGCGACCGGAACGCAAGTGGAAGCAGGTACCTGTCAAAATCAGGTACCTGCTCCCATATTCCTCCCCAAAAGCTCAATTTCACAAACAGGAGCTGGGGAGGAGGCCTTAAAGCAGAAGTTACACATTTGGGTGGAACTCGGCTTTACCGTTTCGAATCCTCTATATTACTTCTACACCAGCCAAAAGTTTATCCCAGATCTGTATTGAGTTAACGGTACTTATCCAAGGGTTTTGTTCCTTTTTGTATTACCTATCTACCTTATCTATACTAACCTGTGCTGGCACCCTCCGTTCCACACTACCAGACACAAAGCTTCAGGAATAATGCATTCAGACACATATGTATCATGTGTAGCACCCTCTACCAATAGGTAGGTGCTAGTAAAAGTTTTTTACTAGGGACAGTCAGCACAGGCAAAATGAGGCAGGCCTACGCTGCAACCTAGGCCTGTCTGTTTTGATCTGGGGGGGCTGGGAGTGGTCAGAGTAGCAGTGGGTGTGACCACCTGTGCTCTATATCTGAGGCGCCTCCCCTGCTTCCAGGGAGAAGACTCTGGAAGAGGGGCTGGGCCTGGAACTGGAGTGGCAGGCAGCTCATGTGGGAGGCCTGACCAATCCCCAGTTGGTATTGGCAGGGAGCGGGCCTCTTATATAAGCTAAGATGATATGCCACTGGGGAGGGGAGATGTCGGCTGAGTAAAGCGAGTAATGGAATACTAGGCAGCAGCTGGAGGACACCCCCATCGGAGGGGGGGTGTACCGATTGCAGGAGGAGGCCTGGGGAGAGCTGTGAGGGAACTTTGCCTCTACACGGTCATTGGCAATGTCTTTATCACCACATGGTCGGTGGTAAAGAACTCCTGCAGATGAAGCTGTCGGAATGCATGGTCCGGTCAAGTTCCTCATCAAGGCAGTGGAAGGTCGGTGAATGTTAATACAGTGGAGGGCTGGATGTGCCAGGAAGTCTGTGAGGGAATTTTGCTTCTATACGGTCATTAGCAAAGTCTTCATCAGTCACACGGTGAATGATGGGGAGTCCTGGATCAGAGAAGAGGGGGGACAGGATTTGCAAGTTGGGCTGGCTGGGAACAGTAGTCCACCATCTAAAGACATGCTTTTAAAACTACTAGGCCTCCGGGGAGAGGTACTGCAGGCCTCAGGCCTAGTAGCAGCGAGCAACCAGAGCCAGATGAGGGGCTTATTCAGAGTGAGTCCTTATCTATCAAAAGAAGATGTAACATACTTTAACTCAGTAACATTAAGTTTGTGCAGGAGGGAACACGTTTATGCAGGAGAAAACAAGTTTGTGCAGGAGGAGAAGGAGTTCAAAGACCATCATTTTTACACAGTCAAAAGGGGTGTCTTCTTCCCTCACACGGTGATGGGTGGGAAATTCTTAGAGGAATAGTCTGCGGAGATTAAGCAGAGGAGGAGCAACAGTCTGCATAGAGATGCAGAAGGAAATTCATGTTCAGTTTAAATGCACATCCAATCTTCTGGCTCTAACATTGTATTGTTGTGCTTAAATATTAAATATGATGGAAATGATAGATCCTATGGGCATCCCATATCCCTTTCCCCTATCCAAGTTGTGCCCCCCAATAAAACAACAAAAACAAAACCAGCAAAAGACTGTTTATTGTCTCTGAAAGTGATGTATGAAGTCTGGCAGTGGGGTGAATTGGTGGATTGTTTGTTACTAGCGGCAACTACATCGCTACATTTGGAGGTCCCACCAAGATCCGCCTTCACGGTTAACCTGCTGGCCGTCACCTTAGGGAGACTTTGCCTGTTTTGTCCAGTTTGGGATACAATACGGGAAAGACTATGGCTGCTCTAAAATTGACTTTTGCCACATGCCGTTGCCAATAGCAAAACAAATTCAAACTTATTGCCAAGTACTGTTGTCCATAGCAACCGTTCAGGATCAGTGCTGCCTTCACACCCCTGCACTTAGTTGTCTCAATGGACACACACCACCATGATAGGCCCTGCAACCAGTGACTGTAACCATGTGCTATCACCCTTGGTAACCACGGCGAGCGATCGCGCTCTGGATTACAAATATGTCCAGCGCTCTGCATGCCGCGGACATTGTACACTGCACTGCAGAGAATATAAAAATGTTTGACTTTATTATTCCTGCCTAACATAGTAAAAGGAGTTGTGGATGTCTACTGTTGCCCTTAGTAATGGTATGCAACAAGGGGGTGTCTTTGACGGGATGCTGCACGGTCAGTCCCACAGAGTAGGATATCACAGGAGAGACTTTACTATGTTAATGGTGATTGCTGTACAGTTTGCTTGTTTTAGTTCCAGCTTTGTGACGTAGTTTTAAAACTAAACCTGAACAGTGCCTGCAATTCATCAGCGCCTGCCACCAGGTGTCACTACAGCGCACACTGTCTGAAGCCTGCTTACAGTTCCTCGCACACTGAACCAACGAGCGCGTGGGCGGAGTCATGCCTCAGCGCGAGGACAGAAAAGAACTCAGTGTGCTGCATGCCAAACACGAGGTGGAGGAAGATGGCGGAGGGTGATCGGAGGATGCCCGCTGTGCAGCGACTGCCTGAAATGCAGGACCAGGTGCTAGTTGACACTGGCATCTGATTGGAGCTCTGTGGGGGAATTGCTTTGGGAGTGATCGGAGGAGTGGAGCAGCTATGCATGCTGTGTTCCAGGTGCCACCTACCTACAATTGGAGTCAGCACCTGGGCCTGGTGCAGTCACTGTAGGGAGCCACTAACCCGCTTAGGGCCGGTGCAGAGAGAGTCAAGTTAATATAATATCCACCCACTCATAGGACTATGCATGCTGCAGCCGCAGGACTGTCGGAAGGCCGGCGAGGGTCAAGGATCACTTGCCAGTGATGGAGGAGAGCAACCAATAGGTGCGTCCACCCCAGAGTTCCGGGACATATGTCAGAAAGAGACTGCTGTGGAGGCCCGTGGCCTGGCCAGGGGCCTGGAGGCTGCAGGAGTCAGTGTGCGGCCTCCGGTTGATATCCCTGAAGAGCCAGCTCCAAGTAAGACCCTTGCTGTGCCCATCCGGAGGGAGCCCATGCTGTGGGAGGGAGTACCTTCAGGTGAGTTGGATGAGGTGAGTGAGGGCCAGGTCATAGATTGGGGTTCGCCCAGGATGCTGGAGAGGTTTGGGTCAATAGAGAAGTTATTGTCTTCCCCTGAGGGGGCTCCAGTAAAGAGGAGTGGGAGACCGGAGATTCCCCATCTGTTGATGCCCCATCCGATGCAGTGGAGGAACCACAGTCCCCAGCATGGACCCCAGTGCAAACCAGCAGAATCCTTACAAATCAGCCATCCACTACCCAGACCAGGGCACCCACGTACAGGCAATGGGTCATGAAGGCCCCAGATGCCTGCGTCCTGCCGGGAACAGGAAAACTTAAGGAGGATGATAACCCCCTCTACCTGGTGAATGTTGTATAGATAGCTGTATAGATAGACTGTGTGTATGTTTTGTCTTCACTTAGGAACACCAGGATGTGACGGCTGTCCATCCCCACAGTGGGAACAGATGAAGACCTGTGGTAGGCAGAGTATTCCTTCCAAGGGAGCAGTGCTCTGCCTCCACTTGTATGTAAGTAGCTACAGGGACCTGTAGGTTAGGATGTGTGTGTTTAAAATGTACAATGTAAATATATGACCAGAGTGTATATACTATATTTTTGTACAAAAACCCCGTCCAAGTTTGTACCCTTTCCCCCATCCAACCAAATTATGGGCCCAGGAGGAATTTTTTGGAAATTATTTTCCACAGCTGAGGACAGCTGTGATTTTGGTGGGGGGTGAATGTAGCACCCTCTACCAATAGGTAGGTGCTAATAATAGTTTTTTTACTAGGGACAGTCAGCACAGGCAAATTTAGGCAGGCCTATGCTGCAAGCTAGGCCTATCTGTTTTGATCCGGGGGGCTGGGAGTGGTCAGAGTAGCAGTGGGTGTGACCACCTGTCTTCTGGATCTAAGGCACCTTCCCTGCTTCCAGAGAGAAGATTCTGGAAGAGGGGCTGGGCCTGGAACTGGAGTAGCAGGCAGCTCATGTGGGAGCCCTGACCAATCCCCAATTGGTATTGGCAGGGGGCAGGCCTCCTATATAAGCTGATGTGATATGCCACTGGGGGGGAGATGTCGGCTGAGGAGCAACAGTCTGTATGGAGATGCAGGAGGAAATTCATAGTCAGTTTAATTGCATAGTAATGATAGATCCTATGGGCATCCCATATCCATTTCCCCTATTCAAGTTGTGCCCCCCAATAAAACAACAAAAACAAAACCAGCAAAATTCTGTTTATGGTCTCTGAAAGTGATGTATGAAGTCTGGCAGTGGGGTGATTTGGTGGATTGTTTGTTATTAGCGGCAACTACATCGCTATACATGAAAGCACTACTCAATTTATTTCCTCTTTTCAAAATCTTAAGTACAGTACACAAAGCAGGATATGACCGGGCAATATTTCCCTTAAACCATTAGTGAAGATCCTCCCACAGTTTGCCACCAATAGGGGACTGACCCATCTATTTGGGTGTGGTCTATGTACCCCAAACATATTCATCATCCAATCATAAAAATACACTTATCAGAACATATACTTATACATACACCCTGGCCATGTGGGAGCAGAGTCCAGGGTCCTGGCAACAGGAGGGGACCCCTATGCTGGGGGGCCCTGCCCCTGGGCAGAAGGAAGGAGCCAGGCGAGAAAGAGAGAGAGAGAGAGAGAAGCAGAGGAAGCCTCACATCCTTTCAGCTTCAGCTAGGCTTAGCTGAGTAACCCTGGAAGCCACGGGGACCTGTCCAGCAGGAGGCCTGTTCAGAAGTCACCACATGATCCAGCATAATCATAGTAAGCCCGAGCTCAATTTTCACACCTGCATTCTTTTTCTGTAGCATGAAGCAGTTGTAACATCCCCTACAAAGGGGGTGTTACAATAGATACATTTAGTTGGGCTCCTTTTCAGCCAGAGGAGCTACGAATAATTTGTTTAAAATTAGTTTGGCAATGCTCTAAGTGCTCTGTCGCCTCCTTCTGGCTTTTAGAACCACTGGAGAGTTCTAGAACTTAGAGGGCAGAGGGGCAGAGATGAAGTCTGAATATTTATGGAGTTGAGGATGGCCCAGAAGGTGGAGGTAGCCCACAAGTATTCTGGAGCCTGCCACACACCCACACATTATTCTATATACATGTAAACAAACATTTTAAAATGTATTAAAACATAAATGGTGTGAGCAGAGCAGTGAACAGTGTTAGAAGGGCAGTGGACGGTGTTAGAAGGGCGGTGGATGGTGTCAGAAGGGCAGTGGACGGTGTCTGTAGACAGGCCCGGACTGGCCATAGGGCAAACCGGGCGTGTGCCCGGTGGGCCGGTGGCTTCTGGGCCGCATGTCTGGCTGCCATCACGGGTTCCGACATGCAGAGCCGGCCGCTGATGTTCTGCGTTACATGCAGGGACATGCAGGGCTGGCCGCTGGTGGTGGTGGGAGGAGCGGAGGCATTCTTCGCCTACCAAGCCCATCTATGGCAACCCAGGCTGTCGCTGAACAGAAAATCTCTGTTCGCGCATGCGCCCCACAGCCGTGGGGCACCTGACAACCAGGACGCCAGGAGAGGAGGAGGGACGGAGAAGCCGAGGAAGAGGTCGCTATGGGAAGGCGGTGCTGTCAGCCATTGAACACAGGCGGCCGCACTGTGACAAGGGGGAGGCGAGCTGCGGGATGTCAGCGTATCTCCCCCTCTCACCCCCCCTTCTCCTGTCAGCAGAGCACGGCTCTCATCTTATTTGGCTGCTCAGCTTGTTGCCGATTTGCTTCTGTCCCCATTGGCTACAGTGGAGGGCCAATCAGAACAGGCTAGCAGGGCATCATGGGACATGTAGTACTGGAGGATTGTAAGCCCCATTGTTGTCCACAGGCAGCAGACTTTAGCCCCCAGCATGCACTCTGCTGGGGGAAAAAGTGAGAGCCTGGAACCCAGGAAGAAGCTGAATGACTATTAAAGGAAAAAGAGAGGACTGTGCTGGGGGAAGCCAAAGAGAGAGCCACGCTGTACCCGCACCACCAGAGAGAGAGCCACGCTGTACCCGTACCTCCAGAGAGAGCCACGCTGTACCCGAACCACCAGAGAGAGAGGTACGCTGTACCCACACCACCAGAGAGAGCCACGCTGTAACCACACCACCAGAGAGAGCTACGCTGTATCCGCTCCATCAGAGAGAGCCATGCCTTACCCGCACCACCAGAAAGAGAGCCAAGCTGTCCAGTACCACCAGAGAGAGAGAGCAGGTCAGTGTCACTGGGCAGAGTGGGCACAATAGGAGACAGACAATACTAGCATTGTATGGCCACAATAGGATTGGGACATCGTAATATAAAGGGCACTGCACTGTAATCATTGCAGTGCCCCTTTACAGTGCAGTCCCCTTTATATCACAGTTTCCCTGCACCCCTGCACATTACAGATGGAGGACTGACACCAGCCACCCCCACGAATGTCTACCGATGCCCCCCCCCCCAGTCCCTCTGGAAAAGTTGGCTGCTCAGTCTAAAATGCCCGGGCCTATTTTTTGTCCCAGTCCGGGCCTGTCTGTAGAGCAGTGAATGGTGTCAGAAGGTCAGTGGACATTGTCAGAAGGTCAGTGGACGGTGTCAGAAGGGCAGTGGACGGCGCCAGTAGAGCAGTGGATGTGTCAGTAGGACAGAGGATGGTGTCAGTAAGTAGAGCAGTTAAGGGTGTCAGTAAGCAGTGAATGGTGTCAGTAGGACAGTGTCAGTAAAGCAGTAGATGGTGTCAGTAGAACAGTGCACGGCGTTGGTAGGGCAGTGGACAGTGTCAGTAGGGCAGTTAATGGGTCAATAGGGCAGAGGTGGATGTCAGTGGGACAGTGGATGGTGGCAGTCAGTAGAACAGTGAACAGTGTCAATAGGGCAGTGGGCGGTGTCAGTAGGACTCGGCACTCCCTGTGTGCATGCCTGTGCCTTCAGCCATGTTAATGAAGGATTAACATCTATCAAGCTTATCTGGCACCAAGGATGGGATTATGTAACTAGAACATGGTGGTTCTCCAATTTCCCATCTCCTATCTTGTTCTTGGACAACCAACATCTGTCTTGTCATCGTAACTGGATAAAGGACACTGGTTAGAACTGAAGAACCTGTCTAGATAAACTAAGAAATATCTTCAACATTACAAAACAAGTCTAGTTGAATAACTATTACTAGACTTGCCATGACCTGGAGAACTGAGAACCTTCATAGACATACTGTTGGTGCTTATTTCCCTATACCGCAAATGAGGTAAGACAGGCTGCGTTCTGTGCTATACATGTTAGTACATGAGCTCTGTGCCTTTTAGAATAACATCCACACACAAGAGAGGTAGATGAATCATTTTAAGGTCAGTGTTGGTTTAGCTCTGAAGCGATGAGCTGTAAAGGTCTAAAGCTTCCTGTATTTTCCATTTTGGCTTAGTTTTTCCTTGTTTCGCAAGAGTATGCATGTTTGAGATTTGAAACATTTGTTCTTTATTAACCCAACAAGGTCTCATCTTTGTGGATAATATATTGTGTTTGCTTGCACTAAACTTAGGGACATATTTATAAGCATTACATCTGATATTCACCATTCACTGCAGATGCAGAACTAAAGGCAAAACCTTTTGTTAGGTTTGGATAGAGTGGTGAGACGTTAAAACTGCTGTCAGGTTTTACTTCTGTCTACCAGGGATAATCTCAGGCAGGCTGCAATTCTGCCAGCGATTTCAAAACGCTCTGCTAAAATGACAAATCGCACAATGTGAATTACAGATGCCATTCCGAATTAAAAATGCGGTGTGGTTCTGCCATGATTGTTGTGTGGTAAATGGGGCTGTAATCATGGCAAACCGCATTGTGTGAAGCTTGTCACCCAATAAAGGATCAAGAGATTTTTTTGCACATGCTTCGTGCGATGCGGTTTGCCACGTTTGCAGCTTGATTTATCGTGTGGCAATTGCGGCAGAGCCGCACTGCGTTTTTAGGTGCCGTTAAAATGAATTGCATCTGAAATTTGCGCTGTGCGTCACGGGCAGAAACTCTGATTCTGCCCACGGTTCGAAATGCCCAGGAGTGAATGCAGCCTTAGAGGGATTCACTCTAATCCGATTACTAAAGTCACTAGCAAAGAATGTGATGTATAAAACCAAAATTTAGAGATGCTACCAGAAGGGGAATAGAGAGGAAAATCTTCCAATGGAGACACTTGTTCCCATGACAACTAAGAGGAGACATCTCTCATGTTGGAAGGATATCCTCTGGCTTCCTGTTGAGTCTAAAGGCCAGGAAGATACTCATAGTAGTGCCTCCAGAGAACATTCTGGGCCCCATAACAGACTGCATCCCTGGCATACGGAACATGGCGACAGCTCAGCAGGACCTTCCTTCTCCGTGTTTAGTCAGACCACGCGGTGTCTCACTGAGCACGTAGTTTAAACAACTCCTCCCATTGGCTCCTCTGGGCACCCAACTCCCGGGCTTTCTTGACTCCACCCACCGCCAACTCGCCAGTACCTTGGACCGTAACCAATCCCGTTGTTGAACACAAACAGACAGAAAAAAATGGCAAAGTCCAAAACCCTCTATTGTATTATTTCCTTGGCAAAAAAGGCTCCTTTAGTTGCTATAGGTAACTGTAAATCCTGCACGAGCCCCCACATGTAGCATACTCTAATTTTACTCCCGAAAGAGCTGCTAATAATTTTTTTTTGGTCTTACCGTTACCATCTTCACAGTGTTCATCATAGGGGTACTTATACATTGCTCAATTGAACCACTGCTCCAACACTCAGTCCTTTCTCCAAGCTTTATTAAAGAAACAAAAATATGCAATAGGAAGGTAGAGGGTGAAAAGGGATTTAGGTACCTTGGATCTTGCAGTTTAAGGTAATTTCTATATCCAACGAATATCACTTCAACAGCTGGATTCAACAACCACCGGATAGGTCTCTCTCACTGACCTAGCAGCCGATGTGATGTTCGAACACGGTCTCTGCCACAGACCTTGCAATCTTGACTGAACTGATTGCTGTGCTTAACATGGTCTCTGCCACAGACCTTACAATCTTGAATGAACTGACTGAGTTCCTAGGCTCTTCTCAAGATACCAGCCTTATGCTCGGTCCTCTCCTGAAGAGTCCTCCCCTGGTCACTGCAATCCCTTGCTTCTTCCCACAGGAGGGCCAGGGTGGCAGTCAGTAGAACAGTGAACAGTGTCAATAGGGCAGTGGGCGGTGTCAGTAGGACTCGGCACTCCCTGTGTGCATGCCTGTGCCTTCAGCCATGTTATTGAAGGATTAACATCTATCAAGCTTATCTGGCACCAAGGATGGGATTATATAACTAGAAGATGGTGGTTCTCCAACTTCCCATCTCCTATCTTGTTCTTGGACAACCAACATCTGTCTTGTCATCGTAACTGGATAAAGGACACTGGTTAGAACTGAAGAACCTGTCTAGATAAACTAAGAAATATCTTCAACATTACAAAACAAGTCTAGTTGAATAACTATTACTAGACTTGCCATGACCTGGAGAACTGAGAACCTTCATAGACATACTGTTGGTGCTTATTTCCCTATACCGCGGTCTCTGCCACAGATCTTACAATCTTGAATGAACTGATTGCTGCGTTTGATCCTAGATGCGTCTCCGACTGAGTTCCTAGGCTCTTCTCAAGATACCAGCCTTATGCTCGGTCCTCTCCTGAAGAGTCCTCCCCTGGTCACTGCAATCCCTTGCTTCTTCCCACAGGCCAGACAGCAAAGTGACCATCCTACGGACCAGTAGGCCACTAACTCTGGTCCTTCTGTTAGTAGCTAGGCCTTGGGTCCGCCAAACTCAAGGTAGAACTTTAAGCAACAGCATGTTCCCCAGGCCAGGAGGGCCATGAGGTCTGGAAGAGCCCCCCTCTATATCCGGTGTCTGTCCCTTAAATACCTCTGCCCAGAATGCCCGGGGAATGAACCACTCCCACCGAATTATCTCTGAGCAAACAGTATTCAATATGTCCAACCAGACTGTATTTACAACATCCACCAATGGCGACAGCACCACCCATGGTCAGATAGAAATCTGCACAGTCCAGCTAAACTAGTACAGAAACCATTAAATTTAGGTAATAATAAGCTGAGCCAAACTGTAGCTTCAACTAACTTAAATTTCAAAAGAATAGCGTCTGTTCTTCAGGAGCAGGGCACTACATATATATACATTGCGGTTTGCAAGTGATTTTCCAGGATTATGGTTGAAGATATCAGCCATAACCCCAGTATTTTTTTTTCAGCCGGTGGCTGGCTTTTCCTTTGAAGCGTTCCGAGGGGCTCACAAGCCGCTGGAATGCTTTCAAAAGTGATGGGAGGGGACGTCCCCCTCTCCAGTGTGTCTCAGACTTACTGTTTCCGTCAGCTGGTCACACAGGTGATCAAAGAGTAAATACGCTTTAATCACCTCTATGGCTATGGAGGATTGGATCAACGTCATTACGTCACTTACAGTCCAGGGTGGAAGTAAACAATTTTTTTTTGCTTTTTTGCTTTTAAAGGTAACGAAAAGATTTGAGGTCTGTTTGACCCCAGATCTCTTCATAAAGAGGACCTGTCATCCTTTTGTCTATTACAAGGGATGTTTACATCCCTCCATGCTTGTGCGCAGAAGCGAATGCCTATGTAAGTCGCACTTGCATTGTAAACAGTGTTCGCACCACACATATGAGGTATCGCCGTGAACATTAGAGGGAGAGCAATAATTCATCAGCCGATTGAATCACTTTGTAAGCACTGCGGCAGGTGCAGTTTACTTTCTCCATTGCAGGTGGCGCTCATGCGCAGCAGCAATGCAGATGGAGGAGGAAGTCAGGAGGAACCTAGTTACTGTATGGTTTCCTCAGTCACATAGAGGCAGCTATCCGATTGGACGATGGCACCCATGCAACTTTTGGGTCAGGGAGAGTCTATTTAAGACCCTTCCAGGTTTGGTGTGCATTTGTGCTAGAGTGTGGACAGGCCACCCGACTGTCAGGGACAGTGCTTAGCTTAAGGGAAAGGTTTCAGAGGAGTAGGGAAAGTGCAGGAAAACGACATCTTTACTGGAAGCCTTCCTATTTTGGGAGCAGCCTGGCCAGACCTCATCTCGCTCCTCAAGACAGACGCTGTCGGCACCTGTGGTCCACCATTCTACTGCCACTTTCATGTTACAGCTTTTGAGTGCTCCCGATCGGTGCCTTCCCACCAGGTCTGTTTATTTTTGCTGGACTTCTGTTCTAATACATTCCTGTTATTGCACCTGGACTGTGTGTTTCCTGCCACCACATCATGCTGAACCATCCCAAAACTTACTGAGTATGCAGCTTCTTCATCTTTTAATCCTTGCCTATGTTCCAGTTTAGGTTGGTGACACGACCACTGCCCCGGGTTTCCTGTAAACATGTGCACTGCCGAAAAATTAATCAGTTTTTGTTTCTTTTGTTTTTTTCTTTTTTCGATTCATTCGTTATGATCGAAATCTGTAAATTCGAAAATTCCTAAATTCGTAAATCCGAAATCAGTAGATTCGAAAATCCGAAATCCGTAGATTCAAAAATTTGAAATTTGGGAAATCCGAAATCCGGAAATTCAAAATAACTAACTAATAATAACTATTCAATTAAAGGTATTGGAATTTCCTTCCAAAATTTGGCTGTTAGTGAACGTAACGAATACAAATTTATCCGAAGTTACGAATTATCCAAAATGACGAATGTTGCATCTAAACAAATGGAACGTAACAAATTAATAATAATAATAAAATGTTTTTATTATTATTGTTATTTATTATTAAATTCATAACGTTCCATTCGTTAAGATACGGCATTCATTATTATGGAAAATTCGTAACTTTGGATAAATTTGTATTTGTTACGTTCACTAACAGCCAAATTTGAAAGGAAATTCCAATACCTATAATTTTTCGAATTTCTGTTCTGCTTTTGAATTTTCATTTATTTTCGAATTTTGAATTTTTACATTTCCGAATTTTCAAATTTCATAAATTCAAAATCCGGAAATTCGAAAATCATAATTTCGGAATTTTTGAATATTCGAATTGGCGAATATTGGGAAAAATTCATTAGATGGGTTGTTGTTAGTTCAGATATTTTCGAATTTGTTGAAATTTGTTAAAAAACGAATTCGGAAGGAAACAAATTGCACATGTCTAGTTTGCTGTTTTAGCATGGCTGCTTTCTCTTGCAGCCTCCTACGGAGTCACCCTTGCATGCAGTCAATAGAATTGTGTCTTCCTACACTGTGTCCATCAAAGGAAACACACAGCCCCAGAGCCTAGAATGGCAAACACTCCCCTGCTCGTCCCCCTCCTTTCTCCAAGGCAACATGGTGACTGAAGACTGCACTGTCCAATGTTAACTCTTCCCTATGAAGACCAGAAGTTTGGAAAGCAGCACTGAGAGAGCAGGAGCCTGCAGCATTGAAATTCCTGTACTGCAAGTGCTGGGGTAAGAATTTTAGCTCGGGAATGTATATTTCATTGTGCTGAATGTGTTAAGCTAAAAAAATACTAAACGTTAATTATTACTTTAACCACTTGCCGCCAAAAAACGTACCTGGTATGTCAGTTGACTTCAAGTGGTTGTACAGGGATGATCCCTACAGCTGGGACCCGAGCTACCAGTCAGCACATCCTCCGGCTAATCGGAGACCCATACAAGTCCGGAATCGGCTTTCATTGGGTCCCCACTATGGTAACCCACAAGCAATGAAATCACTTACTTAATGGTCAACAGCGCCATTTTTTGAAAATCGAAAGTATTCAAAAATGCGGATCCTGTTTTGAAGTGCAAAGGAGGGATTTGGGGTCTTGTTAACCCCAGATCCTTCCATAAAGAGCACCTGTCACGTGCCTATTGGTGTCACAAGGATGTTTACATTCCTTGTGACAGCAATAAAAAAAAAGCAGCAGTGTAAATAATAAATTATATAAATTAATAATTAATAAAAAAAATATTTAAAGCAGCAGTGTAAAAATAAAAATAAATTATATAAATTAATAATTTAAAAAATAAATATTTAAAGCAGCAGTGTAAACATAAAAAAATAAATTATATAAATTAATAATAAAAAAAAAATAAAAAAATGTTAAATTCCCCCGGTCCCCACTTGCTAGCCTGCAAAGGCAAATGTGTGCGTCGGTCCCGCGTGCATGCAAACAGCAATCGTCCCACACATGAGGCATTGCCACGAATGTCAGATCATGGGCAGAAATTCTAGCACCAGACCTCCTCTGTAGATATAAAATGGTAACCTGTAAAGGTTTTTAAATCGTCGCCTATGGATATTAAAATGTATGACATTTGTCGGGTGTGCGCAATAATAAAGCCTGACATGTTTGGTATCTATTTACTCGATGTGACATCTTGTATTAAGTAAAAAAGTGCGCTTACGATCTGTATACACAAGTGATGGATAAAAATAAGTAAATTTGCATGAAACAAGAAAAAATAAAATATAGTAAGTAAATACATGAAACAAAATAAATTATATAAAAGTGAAATAAAAAATATATCTCTAATCATAAATGATATGACTTGTGAAATATATGCAAATGTGAAATATCAACCAATACAAATCAATCAGAGATGAGTGTAATTGTTAAAAAGAGTGAATTATGAATATATAAATAATATATGAAAATTGTGACTCAAGTCCATAAAGTGAAACAATAAAGGAAAAGTTCATCAGCATGAGGAAACACCATCCACCTTCCATAAGACCATCATCCGTATCATTGAGTAAAGGAGAGAGGGATCAATAGATGTGACTCCACTTGCGGTGAATCCAAAAGATAAATGCTAAAGATGGACCCTTACCCTCGATGGTGGACTCTCTATTAGCGAGGTCTAACGAGCATGCAGATTTCGCCCTCTGCAGGGACCATATAGAGATAGCGTCTGCAACAGCTGATACATGCAGGGTCTCTGGTCCGGGCTGATCCAAGTCTTGAACCTGGAGGGGGGAGAAGCGCTCTCTTGCTTCCAAGGTGGTAAAGGGGAGAGGCAAAAAAGGCTCCAATAGTGTAAATAAGTTTGGGGTTTATTATAAAAATAAATATAACAAAGACAGAGAGCACACACTCCGTAGGAGCACTAATAAAAATAGTAAAATTATGCCGACATTAAAATAAACGAACACCCGTGCAGTACATGGGGCGGTCAATGTGACGGCTTACAATACGTAGCCACGCCCTACATGTTTCGTCACAAGCTGACGTCTTCAAAGGGGCACGGGCGACGCATTGAGCCATCACCTAAATAGTCTTGGACGTGCACCAAGCCTCATTTTCAACTCAGCTCTAATACAATGTAAACCTTACTGAGAAGGAATCCGAGTGGGGAAACCAAGCCTCTACCTGGTGCTCTCCACTAAATGAATGTTGCCATAGTAACTCACTGATACACAAAGCCGAGCGGAAGTAATTAGTCCATCAGAGAGTAGTAATAGAGCCACCGCTCAGAAGATATCACAAGCATCACAAGCATTACTGTCTGATATTATTATTAACTCCTCTGAATGGCAGTCAAGGTGGTTTATCTGGATAGTTAAAAGGAGAACGTATACGGAGGATCACCCCTCTAGGTACCCCATCCCTACGTATAACCGGTTTCAAAATCTGAGGGACAATGGTTACCACTACGATAACTATAACCATCATGAATATGGGACAGATTATCGTTCTGGACCACGTACCCCTAGAAGAGGGACTCAGAATGACAGGCCATCCTGGCACCAACCTCCACCCTCACAAAGGAGAGAAGGGGATGGCTGGCAACCTCCCTATAGACCGAGACAGGGGGAATACTCCCAACCTCAACATTGGGGTTTTCCCCGGGTCAATCAAAATTCTCAAGGACCCATAGAAAAAAGAGAGGAGTCAGGGGGGGGGGGAATCAAGGAGCAAAAAGAAAGCGGGAGTGGGTGGTAAAGGTATTTTTAATCTAAGTAAAACCCCCTTAACAGAAGCTGAGTCATCAATTTTGGATAAAGGACTT
This sequence comes from Aquarana catesbeiana, assembly GCF_042186555.1. NCBI lineage: Eukaryota > Metazoa > Chordata > Amphibia > Anura > Ranidae > Aquarana > Aquarana catesbeiana. The sequence continues at coordinate 57,339,887 of NC_133334.1, read as the reverse complement.
AAATTCGTACCCCCCAAATCTCTCAATAAATTTGAAACTTATATGGACATCCATAAATATACTAGAAAATTAAATATTAAAAGATATATGCTGTCCAATCCCATTGGCTCCCAGAGTTCTGGTTCCAATACTATTAGAAACTCTGGTTTAGCCAATGCGTCCCTATTTAACCCTCCGGGCGGCTTATCTGCCTCTCTGAGAGTATTTACGGACGGCTATTTGAGGGATCTTGACCGTTTGAAAACCCAGAACGTTAAAATGACGAAGGAGTTACAGCTTGGCCTTGATTCATTATGTGAACGTAAAGACCTTGTAATAAGGCCGGCCGACAAAGGGGGCGGAATAGTAGTCTTAGATAAGGCTGATTACCTCCAGGAACTTGAGAAACTGGTGGGTGACAGAGACACCTATCAACCCTTAAGGTCAGACCCTAGAATTAGATTCAAAAAAGAATTGGAAAAGATTGTAGATAGAGGTTTCCAATCTGGTATCATTAATAAGAAGGAGAAATCCTTTCTTATTCCGGTTGCTTAGAGAATTCCTGTCATGTACTACCTGCCCAAGGTCCACAAGGACCCCGTTCACCCTCCGGGTCGTCCCATTATTAGTGGAATAGATTCCATCACATCTAGGGCAGGTAAGTACACTGACAGTTTTCTCCAACCACTGGTACAACTTTTGCCAGCATACATTAAGGACACTAGACATACTATCAACCTACTTAAAAATAGTGGTTATAGAGAAGGACATTGGCTTGTCACCGCCGACGTCACGTCCTTATATACTATTATTCCCCATCACTGGGGTATCTGTTAAATCTGTTAAATATTTTCTGGATAAGGATTCCTCAATACTAAAGAAACAGAAACGCTTTATTATGGAACTCCTGGAATATGCCACAACACATAATTTCTTTTGGCATAATAAACAATTCTTTCTTCAGACCAAGGGTGTCGCCATGGGGGCTAAGTTCGCCCCCAGCCTGGCGAACCTTTTCATGGGTAAATGGGAGGAGGACGTCATCTATGCCCATCGGAGACCAGAATTGGTCCTGTGGGCCAGATATATAGATGACGTCCTCCTCCTATGGAGTGGCTCCTATGACTCACTCTGCTCGTTCATGGAGGGTCTCAACAGGAATGAGAGGGGTATATTATTTAAATATGGGGCCAGCCAACAAAAAATTAACTTTCTTGATTTGGAGATTCGGAGTGAAGGGAATCTTTTACTCACCTCCACTTACTTCAAGGTCACAGACCGGAACTCTTTTATCCCTCGGGACAGTTGTCACCACAAAGCATGGTTAGACTCTGTCCCCAAGAGTCAATACATCAGACTGAAAAGGAATTGTTGCACTACTGTCGACTTCTTGGCCCAATCTAGGGTCTTGACAGATAGATTCTTAGAGAAAGGCTATGATGTGCAATTTCTTGAAGAAAAACTAGATCAGGTCAAATCATTGGACAGAGACTCTCTTTTGGTGGATAGACCCAGGGTACATACTGACAGAAAGGTAGTCTGTCCCCTGATAACGGGATACTCCTGCCACCATTTCTCCATCAGGAAAATATTAAATAAACACTGGCACATTATTAAAAATGACCCCCTGTTGGGACCGTTTCTTCCAGATAGACCTCAGCTGGTCTTTAGAGGCGTCCCTTCAATTAGATCATGGGTGGTGTCTGCTGTATGTGACCCTCCCGTTCACAAACCTATGTTTTTTCAACACCTAACAGGTTATTTTAAATGTAGGAATTGTGAAGTCTGTTCTATCAATGCCCTGACTGAGAGGAAGGTGTGCCAATTTCATTCCAACAATTCCCCTCGTAATTTCCCTATTAAATCATTTATTACATGTTCCACAACACATGTGGTTTACCTCCTTACCTGTGAGAAAAATATTGACTCGCGCTCAAAGCAAAAAACTAACATCTGTATGACTGGAAAAAGAGTACTCAGCCGATAATAAGTAAATATTGTGAAAACATATGATAAATGTGACAAGCTTGATATTAGATTGAAAAATTGATCCCACTTCCCCTAAAAGGAATATATTCAATAGCAAATCAAATTCGTACATAAACCATAAGGGATAGCGGTGTATATAAAGGGTAATGTCTTAATTTGAAGAATATGAAAAAAAGGGGGGAGGGGAAAGTCCATATAAAAAAACACCCTGCAAGTGCTGTGGTAATGCAAAAAAAAGGGTCCAATTAAAATGAAATCCCAGACGTGTGAGTCCACCACCGTAAATGAAGTGACTGGCCGCTTACCGGAACCCCATGACCCCCCGTTACAGAGGGTCTAAATGGGCATTGTAGTCATGCTGCTCGGATAACTCTGGAACTGGAATGATGACCGGATTGGAACCTCTCAAACTGTATTGGGGCTGTATAGCGAATGGATCTGTCTCCATGTGTTCATCTCTAGATGAACATACCTCTGTAACGGGGGGTCATGGGGTTCCGGTAAGCGGCCAGTCACTTCATTTACGGTGGTGGACCCACACGTCTGGGATTTCATTTTAATTGGACCCTTTTTTTTGCATTACCACAGCACTTGCAGGGTGTTTTTTGTATATGGACTTTCCCCTCCCCCTTTTTTTTCATATTATTCTTCAAATTAAGACATTACCCTTTATATACACCGCTATCCCTTATGGTTTATGTACGAATTTGATTTGCTATTGAATATATTCCTTTTAGGGGAAGTGGGATCAATTTTTCAATCTAATATCAAGCTTGTCACATTTATCATATGTTTTCACAATATTTACTTATTATCGGCTGAGTACTCTTTTTCCAGTCATACAGATGTTAGTTTTTTGCTTTGAGCGCGAGTCAATATTTTTCTCACTTGATTTATGTGTGTTTGTGTCACATATAGGACTCTGCAGCTTAGATGGTTAACATTATTTAATTTTGATGCGCAGTTATTTATCTATTTTTCTTGTTTACCTCCTTACCTGCCCGTGTGGGCTCCACTATGTGGGCCGCACGGTTCGTTCATTAAAGGTGAGACTTGGCGAACACATTGGAAACATCAGGAGGGGATTTTTGGGTCATCCAGTCTCCAAACATTATCTGGAAACACACAAACAAGATCCTAGGGGGACCTCATATATAGGGATTGACAAACTTAAACTTCCATGGAGGGGGGGTTCTAAGAGACGTGCCATCTCTAGGCTTGAAATGGAGTGGATCTACAAGATCCGCTCTCTCAGGCCTTTGGGTTTAAATGTGGATATTGAGATAAACGCATTTATTGATAATTCCTAAGATAAGATTTTGCTTTCCCCTTCCCCCTCCATCCATTCACAATTTCTATAGTATTTGTCGATAATGAGGGATAATGGGATTTTGTGTTTACTGTTCATTTTTATATTTATTTTCACTTCTATTTTTATATCTGTTGAGGACCTAATATTTCGATTGCTTTGAAATATTTGGGTGACTTGTCATGTTGGTAGGACTTATTGTTCGATTTAATTTAATATGTATGATTTATTATTAAATATGGCTGCATTTTGTGATACTGGGTGCTCTTCACGCTAATGAATGGGCCTCTTTGCTTAAATTTTAACAGATAAAACATTTATAGGGTATGGCTTTGTCGTTTACTAATTTTATTTTATTTTCTGCTGAATAGAACATTTATTACAATCATTTTTATAATTGTAATACATTTCCCTCCAGTGACATGTATAGTCTCCTTTTAACTATCCAGATAAACCACCTTGACTGCCATTCAGAGGAGTTAATAATAATATCAGACAGTAATGCTTATGATATCTTCTGAGCGGTGGCTCCATTACTACTCTCTGATGGACTAATTACTTCCGCTCGGCTTTGTTTATCAGTGAGTTACTATGGCAACATTCATTTAGTGGAGAGCACCAGGTAGAGGCTTGGTTTCCCCACTCGGATTCCTTCTCAGTAAGGTTTACATTGTATTAGAGCTGAGTTGAAAACGAGGCTTGGTGCACGTCCAAGACTATTTAGGTGATGGCTCAATGCCTCGCCCGTGCCCCTTTGAAGACGTCAGCTTGTGACGAAACATGTAGGGCGTGGCTATGTATTGTAAGCCGTCACATTGAACGCCCCATGTACTGCACGGGTGTTCGTTTATTTTAATGCCGGCATAATTTTACTATTTTTATTAGTGCTCATACGGAGTGTGTGCTCTCCGTCTTTGTTATTTTTATTTTTATAATAAACCCCAAACTTATTTACACTATTGGAGCCTTTATTGCCTCAGAATGCCTTATTGACTCAGAATGACAGGCCATCCTGGCACCAACCTCCAACCTCACAAAGGAGAGAAGGGGATGGCTGGCAACCTCCCTATAGACCGAGACAGGGGGAATACTCCCAACCTCAACATTGGGGTTTTCCCCGGGTCAATCAAAATTCTCAAGGACCCATAGAAAAAAGAGAGGAGTCAGGGGGGGGGGGGATCAAGGAGCAAAAAGAAAGCGGGAGTGGGTGGTAAAGGTATTTTTAATCTAAGTAAAACCCCCTTAACAGAAGCTGAGTCATCAATTTTGGATAAAGGACTTAAATTCGTACCCCCCAAATCTCTCAATAAATTTGAAACTTATATGGACATCCATAAATATACTAGAAAATTAAATATTAAAAGATATATGCTGTCCAATCCCATTGGCTCCCAGAGTTCTGGTTCCAATACTATTAGACACTCTGGTTTAGCCAATGCGTCCCTATTTAACCCTCCGGGCGGCTTATCTGCCTCTCTGAGAGTATTTACGGACGGCTATTTGAGGGATCTTGACCGTTTGAAAACCCAGAACGTTAAAATGACGAAGGAGTTACAGCTTGGCCTTGATTCATTATGTGAACGTAAAGACCTTGTAATAAGGCCGGCCGACAAAGGGGGCGGAATAGTAGTCTTAGATAAGGCTGATTACCTCCAGGAACTTGAGAAACTGGTGGGTGACAGAGACACCTATCAACCCTTAAGGTCAGACCCTAGAATTAGATTCAAAAAAGAATTGGAAAAGATTGTAGATAGAGGTTTCCAATCTGGTATCATTAATAAGAAGGAGAAATCCTTTCTTATTCCGGTTGCTTAGAGAATTCCTGTCATGTACTACCTGCCCAAGGTCCACAAGGACCCCGTTCACCCTCCGGGTCGTCCCATTATTAGTGGAATAGATTCCATCACATCTAGGGCAGGTAAGTACACTGACAGTTTTCTCCAACCACTGGTACAACTTTTGCCAGCATACATTAAGGACACTAGACATACTATCAACCTACTTAAAAATAGTGGTTATAGAGAAGGACATTGGCTTGTCACCGCCGACGTCACGTCCTTATATACTATTATTCCCCATCACTGGGGTATCTGTTAAATCTGTTAAATATTTTCTGGATAAGGATTCCTCAATACTAAAGAAACAGAAACGCTTTATTATGGAACTCCTGGAATATGCCACAACACATAATTTCTTTTGGCATAATAAACAATTCTTTCTTCAGACCAAGGGTGTCGCCATGGGGGCTAAGTTCGCCCCCAGCCTGGCGAACCTTTTCATGGGTAAATGGGAGGAGGACGTCATCTATGCCCATCGGAGACCAGAATTGGTCCTGTGGGCCAGATATATAGATGACGTCCTCCTCCTATGGAGTGGCTCCTATGACTCACTCTGCTCGTTCATGGAGGGTCTCAACAGGAATGAGAGGGGTATATTATTTAAATATGGGGCCAGCCAACAAAAAATTAACTTTCTTGATTTGGAGATTCGGAGTGAAGGGAATCTTTTACTCACCTCCACTTACTTCAAGGTCACAGACCGGAACTCTTTTATCCCTCGGGACAGTTGTCACCACAAAGCATGGTTAGACTCTGTCCCCAAGAGTCAATACATCAGACTGAAAAGGAATTGTTGCACTACTGTCGACTTCTTGGCCCAATCTAGGGTCTTGACAGATAGATTCTTAGAGAAAGGCTATGATGTGCAATTTCTTGAAGAAAAACTAGATCAGGTCAAATCATTGGACAGAGACTCTCTTTTGGTGGATAGACCCAGGGTACATACTGACAGAAAGGTAGTCTGTCCCCTGATAACGGGATACTCCTGCCACCATTTCTCCATCAGGAAAATATTAAATAAACACTGGCACATTATTAAAAATGACCCCCTGTTGGGACCGTTTCTTCCAGATAGACCTCAGCTGGTCTTTAGAGGCGTCCCTTCAATTAGATCATGGGTGGTGTCTGCTGTATGTGACCCTCCCGTTCACAAACCTATGTTTTTTCAACACCTAACAGGTTATTTTAAATGTAGGAATTGTGAAGTCTGTTCTATCAATGCCCTGACTGAGAGGAAGGTGTGCCAATTTCATTCCAACAATTCCCCTCGTAATTTCCCTATTAAATCATTTATTACATGTTCCACAACACATGTGGTTTACCTCCTTACCTGTGAGAAAAATATTGACTCGCGCTCAAAGCAAAAAACTAACATCTGTATGACTGGAAAAAGAGTACTCAGCCGATAATAAGTAAATATTGTGAAAACATATGATAAATGTGACAAGCTTGATATTAGATTGAAAAATTGATCCCACTTCCCCTAAAAGGAATATATTCAATAGCAAATCAAATTCGTACATAAACCATAAGGGATAGCGGTGTATATAAAGGGTAATGTCTTAATTTGAAGAATATGAAAAAAAGGGGGGAGGGGAAAGTCCATATAAAAAAACACCCTGCAAGTGCTGTGGTAATGCAAAAAAAAGGGTCCAATTAAAATGAAATCCCAGACGTGTGAGTCCACCACCGTAAATGAAGTGACTGGCCGCTTACCGGAACCCCATGACCCCCCGTTACAGAGGGTCTAAATGGGCATTGTAGTCATGCTGCTCGGATAACTCTGGAACTGGAATGATGACCGGATTGGAACCTCTCAAACTGTATTGGGGCTGTATAGCGAATGGATCTGTCTCCATGTGTTCATCTCTAGATGAACATACCTCTGTAACGGGGGGTCATGGGGTTCCGGTAAGCGGCCAGTCACTTCATTTACGGTGGTGGACCCACACGTCTGGGATTTCATTTTAATTGGACCCTTTTTTTTGCATTACCACAGCACTTGCAGGGTGTTTTTTGTATATGGACTTTCCCCTCCCCCTTTTTTTTCATATTATTCTTCAAATTAAGACATTACCCTTTATATACACCGCTATCCCTTATGGTTTATGTACGAATTTGATTTGCTATTGAATATATTCCTTTTAGGGGAAGTGGGATCAATTTTTCAATCTAATATCAAGCTTGTCACATTTATCATATGTTTTCACAATATTTACTTATTATCGGCTGAGTACTCTTTTTCCAGTCATACAGATGTTAGTTTTTTGCTTTGAGCGCGAGTCAATATTTTTCTCACTTGATTTCTGTGTGTTTGTGTCACATATAGGACTCTGCAGCTTAGATGGTTAACATTATTTAATTTTGATGCGCAGTTATTTATCTATTTTTCTTGTTTACCTCCTTACCTGCCCGTGTGGGCTCCACTATGTGGGCCGCACGGTTCGTTCATTAAAGGTGAGACTTGGCGAACACATTGGAAACATCAGGAGGGGATTTTTGGGTCATCCAGTCTCCAAACATTATCTGGAAACACACAAACAAGATCCTAGGGGGACCTCATATATAGGGATTGACAAACTTAAACTTCCATGGAGGGGGGGTTCTAAGAGACGTGCCATCTCTAGGCTTGAAATGGAGTGGATCTACAAGATCCGCTCTCTCAGGCCTTTGGGTTTAAATGTGGATATTGAGATAAACGCATTTATTGATAATTCCTAAGATAAGATTTTGCTTTCCCCTTCCCCCTCCATCCATTCACAATTTCTATAGTATTTGTCGATAATGAGGGATAATGGGATTTTGTGTTTACTGTTCATTTTTATATTTATTTTCACTTCTATTTTTATATCTGTTGAGGACCTAATATTTCGATTGCTTTGAAATATTTGGGTGACTTGTCATGTTGGTAGGACTTATTGTTCGATTTAATTTAATATGTATGATTTATTATTAAATATGGCTGCATTTTGTGATACTGGGTGCTCTTCACGCTAATGAATGGGCCTCTTTGCTTAAATTTTAACAGATAAAACATTTATAGGGTATGGCTTTGTCGTTTACTAATTTTATTTTATTTTCTGCTGAATAGAACATTTATTACAATCATTTTTATAATTGTAATACATTTCCCTCCAGTGACATGTATAGTCTCCTTTTAACTATCCAGATAAACCACCTTGACTGCCATTCAGAGGAGTTAATAATAATATCAGACAGTAATGCTTATGATATCTTCTGAGCGGTGGCTCCATTACTACTCTCTGATGGACTAATTACTTCCGCTCGGCTTTGTTTATCAGTGAGTTACTATGGCAACATTCATTTAGTGGAGAGCACCAGGTAGAGGCTTGGTTTCCCCACTCGGATTCCTTCTCAGTAAGGTTTACATTGTATTAGAGCTGAGTTGAAAACGAGGCTTGGTGCACGTCCAAGACTATTTAGGTGATGGCTCAATGCCTCGCCCGTGCCCCTTTGAAGACGTCAGCTTGTGACGAAACATGTAGGGCGTGGCTATGTATTGTAAGCCGTCACATTGAACGCCCCATGTACTGCACGGGTGTTCGTTTATTTTAATGCCGGCATAATTTTACTATTTTTATTAGTGCTCATACGGAGTGTGTGCTCTCCGTCTTTGTTATTTTTATTTTTATAATAAACCCCAAACTTATTTACACTATTGGAGCCTTTATTGCCTCTCCCCTTTACCACCTTGGAAGCAAGAGAGCGCTTCTCCCCCCTCCAGGTTCAAGACTTGGATCAGCCCGGACCGGAGACGCTGGATGTATCAGCTGTTGCAGACGCTATCTCTATATGGTCCCTGCAGAGGGCGAAATCTGCATGCTCGTTAGACCTCGCTAATAGGGGGTCCACAATCGAGGGTAAGGGTCCATCTTTAGCATTTATCTTTTGGATTCACCGCAAGTGGAGTCACATCTATTGATTCCTCTCTCCTTTTCTCAATCATACGGATGATGGTCTTATGGAAGGTGGATGGTGTTTCCTCATGCTGATGATCTTTTCCTTTATTGTTTCACTTTATGGACTTGAGTCACAATTTTCATATATTATTTATATATTCATAATTCACTCTTTTTAACTATTACACTCATCTCTGATTGATTTGTATTGGTTGATATTTCACATTTGCATATATTTCACAAGTCATATCATTTATGATTAGAGATATATTTTTTATTTCACCTTTATATAATTTATTTTGTTTCATGCATTTGCTTACTATATTTTATTTTTTCTTGTTTCATGCAAATTTACTTATTTTTATCCATCACTTGTGTATACAGATCGTAAGCGCACTTTTTTACTTAGTTTTGGATTTTGTACACGGATATTGGTGTTTTATTAGTGCAGCTATCAGTCTGTTCTCTTTTTAGGCTCCGTAGCGCGGTTTTTCCAACTAGTTTTAATATGTGACATCTTGTATACTTTACAAAAAAATTGGGTTATGTATTGTGTTTTTTTGCATTAAAATATAAAAAGGGTATTTTTTCCCCAAAATTGCGTTTGAAAAACCAATGCGCAAATACTGTGTGACATATAAAAATTGCAAAGCCCACCAATTTATTCTCAAGAGCCGGGGTCGGCAACCCGTTGACCGCGATCTACCTGTCGATTGCGGGAAGCGGACAGGTATCACGATCAGGTCTGTGCCCAGCTGTTCCCCCAGTGTCTGCCAGCCCCTCTCTCTTTTTACTAGCAAAGCACACAATACTGTGGGGGGTGGGGCTTTGGTGCAGAGGGGGAAGAGGGCACCACAGAGGGGTGTGGGGGAGGGTGGCAGAGGACACTACTGTAGGGCATTGCAGAGAACACTACAGTGGAGGAGGATGGCAGAGGACACTACAATGTGATGAGGGGGGCAGAGGACACTGCCTTGGGGGGGCACAGGACACTACTGTGTTGGGGGATGCAGAGGACAGTGCTTGGGGGGGAGCAGGGGGCACTACAAAGGGGGGGGGCAGGGGACACTACAATGGGAGAGGATGGCAGAGGACACTACAGTGGGAGAGGATGGCAGAAGACACTACAGTGTGGTGAGGGGGCAGAGGACACTGCCTTGGGGGGGGCACAAGACACCACTGTTGGTGCAGTGGTTAGAGAATACTACCGTGTGTGGTGGGGTATGTGTGTGTGGGGAGGGGGGGCAGAGGACACTACAGTGGGGGGGGGCATAGTATATTATTGGGGGTGGGGAGATGTGAAAGGGGGCAGAGGACACCGCTGTAGGGGGGGGGGGGGTGATTTGAAGCGGGGCATAAGACACTACTGTGACACAATACGTGTTAATATACAATAAATGTTTTTATTGGAGGCTTTTTTTTTTTAAAAGGGGCGACGACGACACCCCTCCCTGGGGATCTTAAACATATATACTGTTTGGGGTTCTAAGCAACGTTCTAGCAAAAAAAAAAAATGGATTTTCACATTTATACAAATGCCTGGTCTTCAAGCGGTTAAATAATGGATACTTAAATATATCCCTACCAAAGCCTGTGCATGGCTACAGAATGTCATAATCCTGTTCTATTGATTCTTTTTAATTAGAGTGTTCAACATTTAAATCATAAAATCTAGGTTCATTTAACTTAAATGACCCAATCTTAGCGCAAGTACCAGAGTAGTTTACAAAGCATCCTCCTCTGCAATACCCACAGCTGCCAAAACAAACCCCTCCTGCACAATACCATCCAGAGGTTTCACAGCTAAATATAAAATGACAGAAATCTTTTCTAACTGTAAATTAAAATCATATGTAAACCCCAAAAGGAACATTTAAATATTGTAGCTTAACAGTTCCTAGGTGTGGTGGCTGCTTTACTTTTCTCTTTTTCCTTTTTTTTTTCACCTGGTAAACTTGCTCATAACTCACTTCCTGTCCTCGGGTGACGACATTCACTTACCCTACTGTATCAGGACAACAGAAACAGGACTATAGAAACCTCCCCATAGTTGGGAGGTATTCTGTAGTCCATGCAATAAACTGAGAACAATGTAACCAATGAGAGTGTAGCACAGAGATTTTAGCTGAGGTTTCTGGCAGGATCAACAGGTGTATTTTTTTTATATATAACAAAATGCTTTTAAAGTGGAAATTCACTTTCTCAATAAACATTGAAATTTTTTATCCTTATGCTGCTAGCATTAGTAAATAGATAGAAAATTATATTACATTTACTTGTAAACACGTCTCACGTGACTTCATCATGGCGAACTGATGGATGGCACACATTGGAAGCATATTGCCTGCCTCTTGTAGGACTGCAAACCTTCATTATACATTTTATTCATTTTAGGTTTTTGTTTTTAGATATACTTGAGTATTGAAAGGGATTAAAGAATATGTAAACCTAATATTTCATATTCCTGATATGTGGCTGCTGTGCCATGTATTTGTATCCTGTTCTCTTTGCATTGCTTTCCTTTGTGTGACATCCCTGGTCTTCCTGCAAGTTCCAATGCTTTTCTATTAAAAACTGACAACACTAGGTAAAAGAGCACAGCGTGGTTAGTTCTCTAGCTATTTTGAGAACCCAGTTTGCTCTCCAATAAACAGATTGATACCCCCCTTCCCCCTCAGCTCTCTAAGCTGCCTATGTAGCTGAGAACAGAATTTATGTGATCATTTTAAAGAAAAGAAGAAATAGGTATCTATAATGTATTTTTTGTATGTATGTGCACAAATGTTTTGCCTTTCATTTTTATTTTAAAAATAATGAGTTGTTTTAGAAGGTGGGGGTTCACCTATACGTAATGTATATCATTCTTATTTTAATGTTGTCGCCCCTCCATGCTCCCCATAGCAGAATTGCAAAAAAAAAAAAATTGTAATGACATTTTTCCCCTAATCTTCAGGTCCATCATTCTCGCCTAGTACGTGGACCCAACACATGCACAGGAACGCCACTGGTCACTCTCTGTGATCCATTGTGCTGTTTCTGTGCATGCACACTGTTCTGCAAACTTCCTCCTAAGTAGGGATGAGCTGAACAACTCCCCGGTTCAGTTTGCAGCAGAACATGCGAACAGGCAAAAAATTTGTGCAAACATGCGGACACCGTTAAAGTCTATGGGACGCGAACGTGAAAAATCAAAAGTGCTAATTTTAAAGGCTTATATGCAAGTTATTGCCATAAAAAGTGTTTAGGGACCTCGTTCCTGCCCCACGGGACAAGTTTTAAAACAGCCGTTATTTCGGGAGCAGTGATTTTAATAATGCTTAAAGTGAGACAATCAAAATTAAATATTCTTTTAAATATCGTGCCTGGGGGGGGGTCTCCTTAGTCTGCCTGTAAAGTAGTGCATCTTTCCCATGTTTATAACAGTACCACAGCAAAATGACATTTCTAAAAAGGAAAAAATGTAATTTAAAACTGCCTGCGGCTGTATTGTATTGTCGGATCCCGACAATATAGATAAAAATCACTGAAAAAAAAAAACGACGTGGGTCCCCCCCCCCCCCGTCCATTACCTGGCCCTTTGGGTCTGGTTTGAATATTAAGGGGAACCCCACGCAGATAATACCCCAAAAAATGGTGCGGATGTTCCCCCCAAAATCCATACCAGGCCCTTCAGGTCTGGTATGGATATTAAGGAGAACCCCGCACCAATTTTTTTTAAAAAATGGCGTGGGGTCCCCCAGGCACTATATACTCTTAACAGCAGTATATATACTATACGGCCTGCCCTATACTCTGCAGAAAAATTGAGCCTTAGGTGCTGGTGGTGCCAGAACACTGTAATCCCTTACACCTACTCTTGTTGGGCGCAGGGATGGGCCCTGCTGTGAAATATTATATCAAAAATTGTAATTACATGCCCCCGTTAAACAGGGGCAGAAAAATTGGGCCTTGGTTGGTGGTGGTGGTGGTGGTGCCCTAAACCAAAAATATTGTTGGAAGCTAGCATTATCAAGATTGGGGAGAAAAGGAATAGTCCTCATAGGCAGTCTTCAAGGGATCCCAGATCCATAGCAAATTCAATCAGTTACATCAGCATCAGGTGCTTGATAGCTGCTAATCCAAGACTGATTCATTTTTATGAATGTGAGCCTATCAAAGAAGTTTGTGGACAGGCGCACTCTTTGATCCATTACAAATCCTCCATCAGCACTGAATGTGTGTTCAGAAAGCATGCTGGATGCAGGACAGGCCAGTAGCTCAATTGCATATTGAACAAGTTCTGGTCAGAGGTCCATCCTCAAGATCCAGTAACCCAGTGGATGCTCTGTTGGAAAGGTCTCCAAGCCCTTGCCCCTAGATAGTCGTGCACCATATAATGCAGACGCTAGAGATGGTTGCTTGAACCGATCAGACCTTGGTGCTAAGGACTGAAAAATTGTTTAAAGGCATCGGTCAGCCGGCCACCTTCTCCACTGCTCTTCCTCTGACTGAACGAAGCCTCAGCAACACGTTGTCCAGCACCAGAAAATGGTAACTTCCCAGGGTCTGGACATGCATTACACAAACCTTTCTTTAAAGTCTTCTGAAGATGTTTCATCCTCTGCTCCCTCTGCGAAGGCTGGATCAGTTCTGCAACTTTACCCTTAACGTGGATCAAGAAGGGTTGCCAGCCAGTAATGATCCCTCTCCTTTATACTACGAATCCTAGGGTCCTTTGCAGTTTGCAGAGGAATTCAGTTCTGAGTCCTCCGAGTCACTAAGGATTACATGATCCGCAACCACCTCCTCACAGCCACGTACAACTCTTTGGGTTTCTGGGGACTTCTGCTAAAGGTACAGTTTGACTTCGCTGCATTGAGGGGCCAATGGACGGAGCCATGTATTGTAAAATCTTGAATGATATCCTTCTTCCCTCACCCAGAACACTGAAGATGAGTCTTCCAGTATGACAATGACCCAAAGCATACCGCCAAGGCAACAAAGGAGTGGCTTTAAGATGAAGCACTTTAAGTGGCCTAGTCTGTCTCTAAACCACCAATTTGAACAGAAGCTAAATAACCTACCAGCATGTCTTTGGAGTGTGGGAGGAAACTGGAGTCCCTGGAGGAAAACCCACACAGGAACATGGAGAACATGCAAACTCCAGGCAGGTAGTGTTGTGGTTGTGGTTTGAACCAGTGACCCTTGTTGCTGCTAGGCAAGAGTGCTACCCAGTACACTACTGTGCTGCTCTGATTAGAGTCCATCTTTCTAATCTAATAGTGTCCATCTTTTTTCTTTGTACTTGTTTATGTGTTTTTGTATTTAATCTGAATGTTTTGTATTTATGTGTTTGGAATGATGTGGAAGATTTTGTATGTCTATAATAATTTAATAAAAATAATTAAAACGACTAAGATGTATGCAAACCTGGTCACCAACTACAAGAAACATCTTACCTCTGTGCTTGCCAACAAGTACTAAGTCGTGTTTTGCTTGGGGATCAAATACTTATTTTACTCACCGAACTGCAACTCAATTTATATTTGTATCATGTCTTTTTTTCTGGATTTTTGGTTGATATTCTGTCTCTGTCATTTAAAATACACCTATGATAAAAATGATAGGCCCTTCATTTCTTTGTAAGTGGGCCAACTTTCAAAATCTGCAGGGGATCAAATAATAGTTTTCCCCACTGTGTGTACTGTATATGCGTGCTGTATATATTTACGATAGATAGATAGATAGATAGATAGATAGATAGATAGATAGATAGATAGATAGATAGATAGATAGATAGATAGATAGATAGATAGATAGATAGATAGATAGATTCATTTAATTTGAATACTACAAATTAATTAAAGGCACTGACACCATTGCTTTTATTCTTGATCAGAAGTTCTATTCCATCCATGACCAACACAATACCACCCGTCTCTGTCTTCCAGATAAAACGTGTCAAACTCGTTTTCCAAAACCTATTGCAAGGAAAAAATTGTTGTCCTGCCTAATTTTCTAAACTACACTGGGAACATGACAGCTGGAATAATTGTATCCAGTTGGTTGCTGTTTGCAGCCCTGTGTCATTTTCCATAGTTCCCTTTTTTTAAAGGAAGTCTTTTGTTTCCTTTGGAGAGAAAAGACTTGGGGAGCCTTTGATGTGGCTGTCAAGAACACGTGATACAAGCCTGGCTTTTGCTTGCCACCCACATTGTAATCTTTTTCCTAATGGATCATGCTTCTTAACGAAAACCTTTTCCGAAAGGAAAACATGGGAGGGGGTCACCGTTCCTGACCCCCTTTCTAAAATGCCAGCTGCCTGGCTGTTCTGACTTTTTTATATTTTAGGTCAATGACGCGATCTGCAAAGTATTTATCTGCAGTAGTTGGTTTTGTATCTCATAGGACTCAATTTATGAAGCTTTACACTAAGACAAGGATCTTTGTCTTCATTTGTGTGGCTGTAATCTTTAAATCTCATTGGACACAGCTGAAAATAACTGTCACGTAGAAAAATGTATTATCCTTATCCCGGTGTTTTAGCTTTGGGAATTGAGCCTATAGTGTTGAACCCAGAGGCTCAGCATGACACCAAGGCAATTAGTGTTTGAGAATGAGCCCCAAAGTGTATCTAAACCCCAACAATGAACTTATTTTATTTGCTTCCTTTTGCTCAGTTTAATATACAATTGAGTTTTTTTTTTTTTGTTATTAGATGTTTGAAAAAAATAAATAAATCTTGCAGGAACACTTGTGAGTTGATGATTTCCTGTGCTCTTTGCCTATGCTGTGCCGTTAGCATTTTTTTTTTAATTTAGTGCAGGTACTTATATAGTTCCAGCAATGTATGCAGCACTTTATGTGTGTGTGTGCGTATTAGGGATGAGCCCGATGTTTGAGTTGAACGTAAGTTTGACTCGAACATCGGGTGTTCGCCCGTTCCAGGCAAATTCAAAAGCCGCAAAACGCCATTAACATCTATGGGACACACATGAAAAATCAAAAGTGCTCCTTTTAAAGGCTTATATGCAAGTTATTGCCATAAAAAGTGTTTGGGGACCCGGGACATGCCCCAGGGGACATGTATCAATGCAAAAAAAAAGTTTTAAAAACTAACGTTTTTTCGGGAGCAGTGATTTTAATAATGCTTAAGGTGAAACAATAAAAATGAAATATTCCTTTAAATATCGTGCCTGAGAGGTGTCCTTAGTATGCCTATGATTAAAATCACTTCTCCCGAAAAACGTCCGTTTTTAAAACTTTCTTTTGCATTGATACCCTGGAGCAGGACCCGGGTCCCCAAACACTTTTTATGGCAATAACTTGCATATAAGACTTTAAAATTAGCATTTTGGATTTTTCATGTTTGTGTCCCATAGACTTTAACGGTGTTCGTACAAATTTTTTGCCTGTTCGCAAGTTCTGGTACGAACGGAACCCGGGGGTGTTCGGCCCAAGGGGAGCCTGACTGTTGCCGGAGGTAAAAGAGAAGCAGTTGCTACCAAGGGATGACCACTCCTGCTACCAGAGTCAAGTTTGGAAGGGGTGAATTTCTGAAGGAGTACCAGAGCAGAAGCTTCACTAGCCGGGGACGGTGAAGTAGTGGGAAAGCTTCAGCAGAGACTCATTCAGGAAGGCAGCGGGTAGCTGTGTGTAAAACTTCAAGTTGAAAATAAAGTACAGCTGTGGGTGAAGCTCGGGAATCCAGCAGGTAGCTGAGAGTCCAAAAAGCCTAGTGAAAGATGGCGAGCTGAGCTTAAGGATCTACAGTGGGATACTGTGAGAGAATTTGTTGCCATAGGAGTCAGAGGTTGCTACAAGATACAGATTGCTGCATTCAGCTTAAAGGCCCTCGTTCTGTATTGCTGTCTGCCTAGTTCTAGTTTTGTCTGCGGAGTTTGCCTTAATTGCTATTGCATTTGCCTAAGTGTGTCCTGTGTCCTAAACCCTCTCTCCCCACCGTTCCTGTTAAGAGAAATAAAACTCTTTGTTAATTTTTACAAAAAAGTGACTGGCGCCCAATCTTTTCACCTTACACTACACCCACTATGCCTAGTAACCTGCACCCTGAGGAGGAATGTTTGTTCTCCCTGGCTCTGGGGGTCAATATCAGGCCCTTGGAAGTCAGGGAGACCGTATATATATATATATATATATATATATATATATATATATATATATATATATATATATATATATATATATAATTTTTTTTTTTATTCTGTACATTCACATCAGTTCCTGTCCACAATGAGCTTACAATCTAAGGTCCCTAACTCACATACTAAGGCCAATTGAGACAGGAGCCAACTATCCTACCAACATGTCTTTGGAGTGTGGGAGGAGAACATGCAAACTTCAGGCAAGTAGTGCCATGGCTGGAATTCAAACCGATGCCCCTAGTGCTGCCAGATGGAAGTGCTAACCACTTAGCCACTGTGATTACATTGTTCTTTGAGGACTACAGAACCACACTCTGTTATTGACAATAGGAGAGAGTTGGGCTTCCAAAGCCACTGATACAAAAAATGTGTATGTATGAATGTGAGTCAGGGACCTTAGATTGTAAGCTCCTTGAGGGTAGGGACTGATGTGAATGTATAATATATGTGTAAAGCACTACGTAAATTGACGGCGCTATATAAACAACTGAAATAATAACTGTTTTTGGAAAAAGTAAAGTAAATAAAAAAGCTCCAAAAAAGAAAAAGAAAACTAAGGCTAGGTTCACATTTGTGCATTGCAGGAACATGCGCAAAATCGCTTGTTTTCTGCAAAACACAGAAATGCACTGCCCACCGCTTGCAGACGTGCAGCAGTGCCAGAAAATACCTAATAGCACCCCATGCATCTGGGAACATGCAGATGGATTTGACTTCAGAACAACCAACCTGTCCATAGAAGGACTGAAATTTGGTTGGTTCCCACTGAACCGGCAGAATTTTGATCCATCCATTGCTGGCCTTAGACATGCTGGGGTTGTCATATGGGTGCTGTTACCATCCAGAATTTGAATTGGTTGATTTAGAACTATCCAACCAATCAGTGGCTCTGCCTGGAGACACGTCCTATATGGCAGGGGTGCCCAACCAGTGGCCCAGGGTCACGTGGCCCATGGAACCCTCTAATGTGGCCCGCGACCTCCTGCTTTGGGATGGCAGGTTGGCAAGCCCAGATCGTGGGTTGCGCTGATATTAATCTGTTAATAATACACAGTGTGCCTTAAAATACATAAATACCGTGAATAAGTGATTTGTCAATAATTAGTTAAGCGACTGTGAATAAATAATAAGCAATTACTCTGTGAAGTATAAAAATACACTTAATAAGTGGATATACACAAATAAATCTTCCACTGATTGTGTGACAACAAAAGTCACGTGTCTGGTGACACAACGCGTCGGGAGGAGGAGCCTGTGACGTTTCCAGTAGTGTCTGTGTGAGTGCACTGTTGGTGAATGAGGAGCCTCCAGCGCGTAGCTGAATGCAGCTGATCATTTTTATCTTATGCGATCATTCTAACGGGGACATGTGAGTGAGATCACCATTATTGTATTTAAAATCACTCTGGTATGAACCCTGCACAATGGCTTTGTTTCCTGTGTTTGTTTTACATATCGTGGAAGTCCGTTGAAAGCCGGGAATTCCACCATATACCATCGGCAATTGAATGGTATTATTGAACTCGCTGCTACACATCTAGGTTTACTTATTATTGAACCCACTATCTATCTATCTGGGCTTATCTATAAGGTTCTTTCATTTTACTACAGAGGACTTTTGTTGTCACGCAATCAGTGGAAGATTTGTGTATATCCACTTATTAAGTGTATTTTTATACTTCACAGAGTAATTGCTTATTATTTATTCACAGTCACTTAACTAATTATTGACAGATCACTTATTCACTGTATTTATGTATTTTAAGGCACACGGTGTATTATTAACAGATTAATATCAGCGCAAGTATTTATTTATATTTAGTCATTTATTTGTGTATTCCACATTATTTATTGCAGCTATATTATTTGGGCATCTTTTAATATATTCTCACATAATTTGGTTCACTATTTCCAGTTCAGCGCTTTAGTATATATATCACCAGATCTTGGGTTGCCAACCTGCCATCCCAGAGCATCAGTGTTGTGAATGAAGCCGGCGGTAGAGTAATCAAGCGGCTGCGGAGCTGCATAAGCCGATGCTTCCAATATAGCGCCAACTCCTTTCACAGGCGGAGTGATACCAAATGCGCTCTGCCTGGGATAGCAACAGCCGGTGATACCTATTAAAGGTACATTAATTACTAAAATCACAGTGTATATACGGGCATATCTGTTCTGCAGTAGTTACTGGGTTGCGGATTACCTGAAGCACGGAGCCACAGACTTCTGTTCTTTCCTGCGGGTTTGGTGCGATTTCAGAAAGTGCACTACACCTGCAAGATATAATAGAAGTCTATGGCAAAGTGCAGCTAACCCACAGGAAAGCCACAAGTGCACATCGCTGTGCCCCCGGTGTGGGTAAACCACAGAGCATCAGTGTGAAAACCCCTTTGACACGATCGGTCTGACCCAATCGGACCCTCCGTTCACCTCTATGGAGCGGCAGATGTAGTCAGACTTGCGGCCGTTTACACCCACCTATCTTCAATCAGATCCACTAAAAAAAAAAAAAAAAAACAGGAGGGCTGATCTGCCCTTCTATCTGGGCAGATCAGATTGGAGGGCCCATAGAGTAGAGCGGGCTGTGTCAGTGTCTGCTCTGCAAATGCAGAGTGGACATGGACCTGTCACCCCCGCTCCACTCATTGGGGCCCGACGACCAGTTACCAAGTCGCTTAAGTGGCTCTCGCTCTTCAGAAGGTTGGGCACGCCTGCTATATGGTAACCACACCCATAACACCCTAGCCACAGCTAAAGCCAAGATCTAAAGTCATAGCTCTCAACTGTCTCTGATTTCAAGGGACTGTCCCTCATTCGGAACAAAGTCCCTCTTTCCCTCTTTCCTCCTCATTTGTCCCTCATTTTGGTCTGATCTATATAGTTGTATATAAAATGCACTAATTATCTATCAAAAAGTGTTTCCCAGTGCTAAATCTTTCATCCAATTTCTAAATTGCTGCATTTGTAAATTCCAAATGCCAATATAAAGGAATAATAATGGTAAAAAAAAAAAACACTTGTGGGTTTAACTAATCATTCTGTTTTGTACAATTCTCCTTTGAGGGGGCGGGGCAGGGTGTGTGTCCTATGCCTACATACTTTTGCTGATAGGTGTCCATACCTCCCAACTTTTTGAGATGGGAATGAGGGAGACCTATCAGCAAAAGTATGTAGGCATAGGACACACCCCCTGCCCCGCCCCCTCAAAGGAGAATTGTACAAAACAGAATGGTTGGTTAAACCCACAAGCGTTTTTTTTTTTTTTTACCATTATTATTCCTTTATATTGGCATTTGGAATTTACAAATGCAGCAATTTAGAAAACAGATGAAAGGTTTAGTGCTGGAAAACACTTTTTGATAGATAAAAAGTGCAATTTATATACATCTATATAGATCAGACCAAAATGAGGGACAAATGAGGAGGAAAGAGGGACAGAGGGACATTGCTCCAAATCAAGGACAGTTGGGAGCTATGTGTTTCCCTCATTCCCATCTCAGAAAGTTGGGGGGTATGCTAAAGCCAGAGCAAGCCTGAATCTGATGTTTGGTGGATATAATTCAGAATTCACGTGCTGTGTGTCGTTCAGAGAATACAAATTTTGAAAATTCCACGTGAAAGCCTTAAAAATCAAGACTTTATAGTCAGACAATTGGAGTAGCATTGCATTCTCTGAAATCCTTGACTCTGAGCTTTGAGTTTATTGGGCGTTCATGTGGAATTTACAATATGAACAATCATATTACACTGTACGATATTGTATGAACAGGGTTAGACTCCGTGAAGGGGGGTTGTCTGTAAGATACAGCTTACTCACTTTAATTTCCACCTTTTTCTCTCTTGAGAGTAATAGAATACATAAAAAAGGGCAAAATGTCAGAATCAACAGATACATGATTTTCACATGTTTACAAATAGAACACTCTCTTTATGTGTTTATAAATAGAACAAAGGAAATTGATTTCCTGGTGATGATAACACAACAGAAACAAGCAGTAAAATACTGCAAAAAAACAAACAAAAAAAAAAAACAATCAATATATTTAGTGAGATGGGAAAAAAACAAGCAGCAAACATTTTGATTCCAGAAAGAGGAACTGCAATCTGCTCACATAATTGGTAATAAAAACATCTTTGCCATTCTGAAGCTTCTCTCCAACCACTTTGCATATTATTTTATACATACTGTGAGTCTGTACTTGCCAAATATGCTGCAGAAATCTCCCTCCACTGAGTCTGGCTGCATCCATTTGAACTGTGGGCAGCTGAAGCTGCTGCCTGTTCACTTCCAGGACTTACACAGACACACAGGAGGCACACCTCCAGCTCTGCAGATCTCATTGGCCCTCTTATGAATCACCCCCCCCTCCCTTCCTGGCAAACTCTCACGAGAGTGAGAGAGAGAACTGTGCATGATGTCATAGTCCTAGGCTTTTTACCAGACAAGAAACAGGAAGTGGGCTGTATAAGGTATTTACTGGCAGAAAAAAAAAAAAAAAAAAAAACTGTTTTACTATCCAAAGTTAAAACAACAAGGGCAAAGATTTAATAGATGGAAAGATGAAAAAAAAATCACTGAAGCTCCGCTTTAAGGATCGTTCACACTGACCCCGGTGGACTACACTGAGCAGCGCTGTCCATGGCAATCCCAATGCATAGACAAGTCAATGAGCATTATGTCCTATGGATTCAGTTCACACCATTGTACCGGCTTTGTACCGGCTTTGTATGCACTGACAAAATCTAGGACATATTATATATTTATGCAGAGTGTTGTGACGTGTTATAATGCATTTGCAATGTTCTGCCGCACATAGAGTTAAATGAAGTGTCAAAATGACTAGAATGTAAAAAAAAAGAATCGAGTGCTGCCATACAACGCTTTGCAGCATGCATGAGACGCATTAGGGGGAATGTGTTAAGCTGCGCATAATGCAAGCCTACCAGTGTGTGTTGTGCACACATGTGTTGCAATGCATTGTATAGGGGCTCATTCTTATGCTGCCCCTCTGAAATGTGATCTGAGGTGGATCAGTTTTCAGAGGTGTTTGATAGGTGGTGAGGAGGTGATATGCTGCCTGCTCACCACCTATTTTTACCCCTGAAAATTAATATCCACCACCCCGCAATTGCATGCATTGGATGTGGTTGTAGCATGGCTCTATTCACTTGATTCAATTGTGTTTGACCTGCCAAATGCAATATGTCCTTTAATTTTTCCCACGGCATGTGTGGCTGCATGCCCTTGTTCAGGTGGGCAGTTGGGGGTGGTAAAATTGTGGCTCAAACACTTGATTTTACCACCTGTGTGAATAAAACTGAACAGTGCTTGTTTTTAACTCAACTTTTTCACTTTGACCTACAGAGAAGCTTATAATAGGTCTAATGCCGCATACACACGACCGGTTTTTCCGTCAGAATAAACTCTGATGGTTTTTTCGATGGAGTTCTGATGGAGTTCCGCTGAAACGGACTTGCCTACACACGATCACACCAAAATCCGATTGTTTAGAACGCGATGACGTACGACGGGACTAGAAAAAGGAAGTTCAATAGCCAGTAGCCAATAGCTGCCCTTGCGTCGTTTTTGGTCCGTCGGACTAGCATACAGACGAGCGCATTTCCCGATAGGAACTGATTCCGTCGGAAAGATTTGAAACATGTTCTATTTCTAGGTCCATCAGAATTTTCTAAAGAAAAAGTCAGATGAAGCCCACACACAATCGGAATGTCCGGTGGAATGATTCCGTCGGACCTTTTCTGACGGAAAGTCCGGTCGTGTGTACGCGGCATAATGCTGGCCATACACTATACGGAAAATCGGCTGAAATACGGTCATTTAGACAGTTCTTTCGTCTTTCATCCAGTTAATGGGCACAAAATCGATAATCACTGGGATATTTTTGAGGCGAAAAAAAAAATGAAGGACAAGTTTGGAGATTTTCTGCCGAACGAAAGTTAAATTGAAAGGTTAATGTGTTTCCCATCCGAACTGTCTGCACTAGGTATATGGACCAAAACAAACAAAAAAATGCAATCATTTATGTCCACTTAACCATTTATCGGTCATTTCATGATGGCAGTATCATTTGCGCTCACGTCCGAATTTTCTTTTTTTTCGAAAATGGGTTTGGCCGATTTTTCGTATAGTGTATGGCCAGCATTACCTGTAGGTAGCTTGGAAATGATCTAATGTGGCACTCTTTAGTAGATAGCGATGTTGGCTCTGGCCGATGATGTCACTCACACATGTGCATTCAGGGCACACCGCACACAGGGCATTCAGGGCACACCGCACACAGGGCATTCAGGGCACACCGCACACAGTGCATTCAGGGCACACCGCACACAGGGCATTCAGGGCACACCGCACACAGGGCATTCAGGGCACACCGCACACAGGGCATTCAGGGCACACTGCACACAGTGCATTCAGGGCACACCGCACACAGGGCATTCAGGGCACACCGCACACAGGGCATTCAGGGCACACCACACACAGTGCATTCAGGGCACACCGCACACAGGGCATTCAGGGCACACCGCACACAGGGCATTCAGGGCACACCGCACACAGTGCATTCAAGGCACACCGCACACAGGGCATTCAGGGCACACCGCACACAGGGCATTCAGGGCACACAGGGCACACCGCACACAGGGCACACCGCACACACCGCACACAGGGCATTCAGGGCACACCGCACACAGGGCATTCAGGGCACACCGCACACCGCACACAGGGCACACCGCACACAGGGCACCCCGCACACAGGGCATTCAGGGCACACCGCACACAGGGCACACCGCACACACCGCACACAGGGCACACCGCACACAGGGCATTCAGGGCACACCGCACACAGGGCATTCAGGGCACACGGGGCATTCAGGGCACACAGGGCACACAGGGCATTCAGGGCACACCGCACACAGGGCATTCAGGGCACACCGCCTTTGCTGTGAGTGTAGAGAGCGCCATGCTGCGATTGTTACTCCTGTGCTGGAGCGACATCATAGCAACCTGGCCTTTCAAGCAGCTGGAGAGCGCGACCCCAGACAACCAGACATGGAAGCACCAGGAACGGTGACAGCTCAGTGCTGGAGGGCTTAGTTTGTCATAATGTGCTAACATGTGGTGCACATGGTATGTGGTGTACTGGCACATCATGGCATAAACCACCTGGGGGCCCGTTTAAAAAAAAAAAAAAGAATAGAGGATTTAATAATGCAATCTGTGAGCATTTTCCAAAATGCACTTTCCTTGCGACCTACAGCCGGTGTCAGCGCAATGTTAACGACCCTCAAAACGCAGGTCACAATTGCAGTGCGTTTGCCTGCACCAGATCACGTGGTACAAAGCTACCATATGATCCGGTTGCAGTGCACTTCCAAAAGTACTGCATGCACTACTTTGGCGTAATGTAGTGTGATTTGAGCTCATTCAAAATGAATGGGCTCAAATTGCACCGTGCTGAATCGCATGTGAATTGCACAGGAATGCGGTGTGCTTTCCAGTGCGATTCAGGCTGGGTTCACACTTGTGTGATGACAGACATTGCATGTGATTCGCATCGCATGGCTGTGCAGAACACATGCGATGTCTGTGCAATGTGAATTTAGCCATACAAAGTGTATGGCTAAAATCGCATCGCATTCGCACCAGAATGGTGCAGAACCCCTTTTTTTGGTCCACACTGGAATCGGATTGCATGGGTGTTCACACCTATGCGATCTGATTCCTGCACCATTTGACAGTTCACACTGAGATCTACGAACCAATCTGGGGGTGTCATTAACTTTACATAGACACCCCCCAGCGGTCCGCAGATATCAGTGTGAACCAGTGTGCATTTCAGGTGCGATGCGGGAACCGGCACTGAATCGCAGGATTTCCCGCATCGCACCAGTGTGAACAGGGAGAGTTAGGTTCACACTATGAATCTCCTATGAGACCTATGGACCTGCGATGAGAGAACCAGCGCGATTCCTGTGCAGGTTGCCGCACAGCATGTCACTCGTTGGCGGTTCACACGGACATCTGCAAACCACTGCGGGTGTCAATGCAAAGTTAATAAAACCCCCAGATCGGTTCGCAGATCGCAGTGAAAACTGTCAAATGGTGCAAAAATCGCATCACACCCATGCGATCCGATTCCAAAAAAAAAAGGGTCCTGCACCGTTTTGGTGCGAATTCAATGCAATTTCAACCATACAATTTGTATGGCTGAATTCGCATTGCATAGACATCGCTTGTGATCTGCACAGCAACGCGGTGCGACGCATGCGATGTCTGTGATTGCACAAGTGTGAACCCAGCCTAAATTGTCTCGTTTTTATATTGTAAAGTGCTGCGTAAACTGTTGGCGCTATATAAATCCTGTATAATAATAATAATAAATGAATGGTCTGAAAATCTCATTGCACTGAATCGCACAGGAACGCGGAGCACGTTCCTGTGCGATTCCAGTGTGAGCCGCCACTAACATTTCGTACAAGCCAATTGTAACGTGAGCGATGAGCTGTAGCGTAAAGACCAATCATCATACACTAAGCGGTTGCAATTCCTAAAAAGCATTTTCTTCCTCAATAAAAGCTGAATTCTGATTGGTTGCTATAGGTTACTGCACTTTTTCCCCCAGCGCCCCTCCGCGTTGCTCATTAACCACACAGGTCTGAAGTTCTCTCGGCGTCTCCGAGATGCTACGCGAAGTAACAAGTTTCTATGTAACCTTCCTTCCCTCCGAAGAAGAAAAATCCCGAGCAACCAGCCTCCGTCCACTTAGAAGACAAAAGGGGGAAGCGGGACCATGGCAGAGTATGCACAGAGAAGTGGTGACTTGGGGGAGAATGTGCCTGATGATGAATTGTCAGTGTTAGCACACACAGCTTGGCTGGATGTCTAGGAGACGAGCTGCTCCTCCAGCGCTCTGCTATTTCACCAAACCCTGTGAATTCTGCTGGGCTAAGTAAACATTACAGTGCTGCTAATCACATCCACTGAAGGAAAACAGCACTCCAGTTAGGAACTGGCAGAGATTAGAGCTTTCTCTCCTGGCTTCCCAGAGCTGCTTCCCAGCGGCAGCTCCTTGCACCCCTCTTCTTCTTCTTCTTCTTCTTCTTCTTTTTCTTTCTAATTTGCAATGGGACTGTTAATGCAACCACTGTACCTTTCATATGTAGCGGTGACTTGTTTGTCGGTGGTCTCTGGATTTACAGATGAAACTGTAGACAAAGCGGTGAAATCGGAAGGATATTGTAGCCGGATTCTCAGAGCTCAGGGAAGTACTCGGAAAGAAGGGTACCATGAATTCAGCCTGAGAGTGGAAGGGGATCCCGAATACTACAAGCCGGGCAGTACTTACCGGGGTAAGTGGAGGGATCAGCACTATATGGGGGGGAAGGTTGTTTTCTGCTTAGAGTTACCACCTCATCCCTTTAAAACCGAACACGTATTACTTACACAGGTTCTGTGGCTGATTAAGATGGTAATTAAACTCACTTGGTGCCTTATCTGCATTAAATTAGCCTCAGAACCTGTGTAATAAATATGTGTTCAGGTTTAAAGGGACAAGGTGGCAACTCTACGTTCTGCTACGACTGTATAGTCTTTTTTTTTTTTTTGTTTCTCTTAAAGCGCAGTCACACCTACAACCATGTCAGTGTGTCGTCTGCTCTGCATGTAATCCTGGATCTGATTGTCTATCTGTAGGATAGCCTAGGAAGATCCTCTAAAGCAGTGTTTCTCAACTCCAGTCCTCGAGGTGCCCCAACAGGTCATGTTTTCAGGATTTCCCTCAGATGAAACCGCTGTGGTGATTACTAAGGCAGTGAAGCTGATCAAATCACCTGTTCAAAATAACGAACAGCCTGAAAACATGACCTTGAGGACTGGAGTTTGAGGAACACTACTCTAAAGTTAGGGATTTCACGTATTACTTTCCAGGGACACTTTGCTGCTGAGCAGCTTAACTTACAATGGCATCTTAGAGACCTGTGGAGGCTATGTACAGCATTATAAAAGCAGAGGTCTAGTTAGAAATGTTTTCACCCAAGATTCACTCAACTTTCACCAAGACTTACACAACCACTGTGCTGCTGAGTTGCCAAACTTACTATTAACATTTAGTGTCCTAGAGACCTATATAGGTTTGGTACAGAATTACTTTGGAGGTCTATAAATGTCTTCATAAGATTCACTTTTACTTTCACCCAGGACTCACACAACCAGTTTGCTGCTAACCTGCTTAACTTGTACAGTAGTGCCCTAGAGACCTATATAGGTTTTGTAGAGAATTATAAACTTTGGGGGTCTACTTATAAATGTCTTCGCTTAACGTTCACACAACCAGGTTTTATTCTGAGCTGATTAATTCATGATTCATTCACAGTAGTGTCCTATAGATCCACAAAGGATTTGTACAGAATTATTAACTTATGGGTCAAAAATCACTGTCATCACCTAAGATTCACTCAACTGTCATGATTCACAATAGTGTCCTAGAGACCTATGGAGGCTGTGTAAGGAAATCTAAGCTTAAGGGTCTATTATATTTACTCAACTTTCATCCAAGACTCACACATCCACTTTGCTGCTGAGTTGCCAAACTCAAGATTCACATAGTGTCCTAGAGACCCATATAGGTTTTGTACAGAGTAATAAACCTTGGAGTCTATTTATAAATGTCTTCACCCAAGATTCACCCAAGACTCACACGTCCACTTTGCTGCTGAGCTGGTTAACTGATGATTCACAATAGTGTCCTAGATATCTCATGAGTCTGTGTACAGAATTATTAACTTAGGGGTCTAATAATAAATGTCATCACCCACAATTCACTCATTGTACCCAGCTTTCACCCAAGACTCACATATCCACTTTGCTGCTGAGTTGCTAATCTCATGATTCACAGTAGACCTATGAAGGCTATGTAAGAAATTGTAAGCCTAGGTGTCTAGTTAATTGTAAGCCTAGGTGTCTCGCTTGTCCACTTTACTGCTGAGCTGCTAAACTCATAACTCACAGTAGTGTCCTAGAGACCTATAGAGGCAATGTAAGGACATCGAAACTTGAGGGGTCTATTTTATTCAATCAACTTTCACCCAAGACTCAGACATGCACAATAGTGTCTTAGAGACCCACCCAGGCTATGTACAGATTTATAAACATAGGGATCTAGTTATTAATGTCATCACCCAAGACTTACTCAACTTTCATCCAAGACTAACATGTCCACTTTGCTGATGAGCTGCTACACTCATGATGCACTATAATGTCCTAGAGACCTATGGAGGACAGAGGTCCAATAATAAATGTCTTCACTCAAGATTCACTCAACTTTCATCCAAGACTCACATGTCCACTTTGCTGCTGAGCTACTAAACTCATGATTTACAATAGAATCTTAGAAGCTGCTACGCTCGTGATGCACTGTAGTGTCTTAGAGACATGTGGAGGCTATGTACAGAATTAAAAACTTATGGTCCACATATGTTTTCACCCAAGGTTCCCTCAACTTTCAACCAAGAGTCACACATCCACATTTCTGCAGATCTCCTAACTCATGATGCAAAATGATGTCTCACAGACCTGTGAAGGCTATGCACAAAATTGCAAACCTAGCAGTCTATTTATAAATGCTTTCACCCCGAATTCCCTTAACTTTCACCCAAGTTCCGCACATCCACTTTGCTGCTGAGCTGCTAAATTCATGACGCACAATACTGTGTTAATATCTATGGAGGCTATGTACAGAATTTTAACGTTAAGAGTATACCTTTAAATGTTTTATCCAATATTTATTACAGATTTATATAGCACCATCATTCACTCAACTTTCACCCACAATTTACACATCCACATTGCTGCTGATCGCTTAACTCACACAATACTGTCGTAGAGACCTCTGGAGGCTTTGTACAGAATTATAAACTTAGAAGTCTATATATTTTCATATAGAAGCAGGGGTCTAGTTATAAATATTTTCACCCAAGGTTCATTCACCTTTCACCCAAGAGTCACACATACACATTGCTGCTGATCTCTTAACTCATGATGTTCAGTACTGTTATAGAGACCCGTGGAGGCTGTGTACAAGATTACTCCTTATAAATGTTCACTCAACTTTTACCCAAGATTCACATAGTTTTCCGATTGGATTCCATTGGAAAATGTGTGAATCTTAGGTGAAAGTTGTGTGACTCCTTGGTGAAAACCTTTATAAAGAGACTCTTGTATGGGTATTTTGTCAGCACTTAAATGCTGCTGATTAGTAAATGATAACAGAAAAATGAATCAGGACAGGAATGGTGTTGTATCTGATTCAGTTGATCAACATGGAAAGTCAGAGATTTTTTTTAAGGGACTAAAAAAAATTCCAGGGACATATCTTCAAAAACTGATTCCGTCTCTTTATATCAGACTCAGAAGTCAGAGTGTGTTACTGGAATATTACAATACTAAGAAAGGAAGCGCTCTGTCATAGTGTAATACTTCCAGGGACACTTTGTTACTGAACTGCTAAGCTCATGATGCACAATAGTGTCCTAGAGAGTGATGGATCTATGTACAGAATTACAGACCCGCTCTTTGGCTATTTTGTCATCTAAATGATAATAAAAAAAAAAATATATCATTAGTAGATGCAAAAAATGTCTACTGGACAGAAAGGATGGAATTTGTTGTATAGCTGATCTGCACTGAAATCTGAGGATATTTGTGAGCGATACAAAAATTCCAGCTTCAAAGGCTGACACTGTCTCTTTAAATCAGGGACCATCAGCAATCCTGAAACTAACTGCATTACTGTAATATTTCCATGTATGGCTAATAAACAGATTTGCCAGGTTTTTTTTAATTATTTTTAAGGACACTTTGCTGCTGCCCTGCTGAACTCATGACACACAATAATGTCTTGGGGTCAGTACACGCCAGAATGTATGCATTCCCATATGGCCCCGCATGTTCCCGTTTGGTCCAGTTTTGCCAGCCCATTCATTTCAATGGGTTTCACTGCAACGCGGAAAAAGTAGTGCAAGCGGTACTTTTTCAGATCGCACTCCACCAAACCGCACAGTACCGTGATACCATGCTATTTGGTGGCCGCAAATGGGCTGCATTTGCAAGATGTGTTTGTGGTGCCATTTATAAGTAATTGGCACCACATTCAACTGGCAGTGCGTTCACCTGCGGTGCGAAAAACGGGCACCGAGTGCGCCTAACCTGCGCCGCATATTTGTGTGAACTGCCCTTCGTGACCTATAGCAGCAATATTTCATATATTTTATATTCATATTTGCCATATATTTATTTATACAGCTCATATATTTATTTATATTTAATAATTTCATATATTTTGTATATATTTAATATTATTTATTTGTGTATATGTATGTGTGTGTGTATATATATATATATATATATATATATATATATATATATATATATATATAGATAGATAGATAGATAGATAGATAGATATAGATCTATCTATCTATCTATCTATCTATCTATCTATCTATCTATCTATCTATCTATCTATCTATCTATCTATCTATCTATCTATCTATCTATCTATCTATCTATCTATCTATCTCTATCTATAGATAGACAGATAGATATCTATCTATCTATCTCTATCTATAGATAGATATTGTATATATTTATATATAGATATATTAGTAAGTATATCTATATAGATAGATTTTATTTATATTTATATATTTTATTTATATTTATATATTTCATATATGTACTTAAATTAAAGTATTAAAACCAAAAATGTAATTAATATATTGCAGCTTACCAGTCATTAGATGTGGTGGTTGCATTCATTTTCTTTTTTTTAGATATTTTTTCCCCCTCTGTCCTCACCTGGTGATCTGGTCAGTAACACACCTCCTATATTAGAGTGCCTCCACTCTGGATGAAGGAGCACAAGAGGCACAGCAGACAGCAGCATTGTCAGTCTGGGGGGGTTAAATGTTTCAACAGATTTAAATACATTAACTAACTGAAGCCAAACTCCAGCTCACACTTTATAAAAAGTTATAGCAAACAGTTATTTTTCCTTTTGGGATAAAGGTTTTACTTGAATATATAAAATCTGATAATCTGAAGCACCCCAGCTAGTGGTTTGTCTCCTCCCTGTACACTGATACCCTCTGCTGGAGAGCTTATGCTTTTGAAAAACAACAGACTTGCTGGCTGGATCATCATTATGGGATAGAAGAAAAGAAAGCCTAAAAAAAGAAACAAATGCAGCCATCACATCTAAGAATTGGTAAGCTGCAATATAATAAATGTTTGCTTGTGGGTTTAATAGCGCTTTAAATTATCATTAGTAGATGTCAGGAAATGTCTACATCTCAGGAAGGGAAGAATTTATAGCACAGCCGATTCATACAAAAAAGTCCCGGACACAAAAACTTCCAGGGACGTATCTGAAGAAGCCGACGCTGTCCCTTTAAATCTGGGACCGCTGACAGCGCTATACTGTTGATTCCCTTTATCGGCGTTCCCAGCTCTCTGATTTCCAGGAACGCTCCCAAGTTTTGAAGACGCATCCCTGGAAATTTTGGCCACTGGCATTGTCCCTGTCAGATTATCAGCACAGAACTTTGCAATCAAATCCCTGTGGTATTTTAATGCCAAGAAAACCTCGGAGCCAATTTAATAACTATGTCATGATGGAGCTGCAGTGTTCCTCGGTCTCTCGACACGAGAATGGAGGCGGCTCAGGTCCTTCACTTTGTCAGCACCGTGTCCCTGCAAATGATTTGCTTCATCTTCTTTCTTGGGCATTCCAACATTTCCATAGGGCTTTATATAGTTAAAGCGTATCTAAACCTCATCTACTGGTATGCTACAATACATTACATTTTTTGTTCTTGGGTTTAAATGCGCTTTAACTATACAAAGTGTATCTAAACCCAAGAACAAAAAAATGTAATGTATTGCAGCATAGCAGTCCTTAGATGTGGTGACTGCATTGGTTTTCTTTTTTAACCACTTGTGGACCGCCCACCATACATATAGTGCGGCAGGGTGACCGCTCTGTGCCGAGGGATGCCACCTTTTCTTCAAATCAAACCCGAACACTTTAGAGGCGCACAGCTAATTTTTTTTATAGTATAAACCAGTGTTTCTCAACTCCAGTCCTCAAGGCGCCCCAACAGGTCATGTTTTCAGGATTTCCCTCAGATGAAACGGCTGTGGTAATTACTAAGGCAGTGAAACTGATCAAATCACCTGTGCAAAATAATGGAAAGCCTGAAAACATGACCTGTTGGGGTACCTTGAGGACTGGAGTTGAGAAACACTGGTATAAACTATAGATATACTTTGCGATTAAATAACATTTATAATCACATGAAGTTAATCACAAGAGTCCCCCCTTTACATCAGAGTCCACAGAGTTCCC
Source organism: Aquarana catesbeiana (assembly GCF_042186555.1). Taxonomy (NCBI): domain Eukaryota; kingdom Metazoa; phylum Chordata; class Amphibia; order Anura; family Ranidae; genus Aquarana; species Aquarana catesbeiana. Next base: position 57,307,286 of record NC_133334.1, on the reverse strand, counting down.
CTTTACATCAGAGTCCACAGAGTTCCCCTTTACATCTGAATCCACAGAGTTCCCCTTTACATCAGAGTCCACAGAGTCCCCCTTTACATCTGAATCCACAGAGTTCCCTTTTACATCAGAGTCCACAGAGTTCCCCTTTACATCAGAGTCCACAGAGTTCATTGCTGCCTCTGGTGTAAAGAGGAACACTAATGTAAGGGGTGCTCTGAAAACCCTGATTTACCTTAGTATACTCACTCAGAGGCAGGAGAGAGAATGGGGGGGAGGAGTAGGGGAGACTTCAGTTAAAGACAGGGATGGATGGTGAGCTTACTCACCCCTTGGCAGTCAGCACCTCTCATCTAGATGTATCTGTGGCTGCTGGGCTTCAAATTTCCAGCCCCTCTTTCCATTTCTGAGGCACAGCGCTGGGGATTGCAGTGTGGGCAGACACAGAGGGGTAGGGACAGGAGGAAGAGGTGCAGATCGATCCCTCTCTCCTCTGCCATCTGTATGTGGGGGGGGAGTGTTAATGCTGGGCAGTGTTAGAGAGTGTAACAGACACTTCCGACTAAGGCCCCTTTTACACGAGGCGGACTCCGTTTCTACGGAGCCCGCCTTGGTCCGCCGACTCAGCGGGAGATCTGTCCGTTGATCTCAGGATGACAGGTCCCTCTCTGCTCACTGAGTGGGGAGGGGCTTGTCAGGCGCCACTGCCACCTATGGAGGGATCGGATGAAAACGGACAGCATGTCCGTTCTCATCAGATCTCACCCGATCCGATCCGCCAGCGACGGACCTGGACGTAGAGACATCCGTCTGCTTTTAGCGGATCGGACCGGGTCGGATGTCAGCGGACATGTCTCCGCTGACATCCGACGCTCCATAGACTAACATGGAGCGCCCGTTCAGGTCCGCCGTCAAAACTGACAGGCGGACCTGAACGGTCCGATCGTGTGAAAGGGGCCTTAGACAACTGCAGCCAGCAACTCTGCTGGGAAGTCATAGTCCAGTGTGAATAATGTGTCCGGGTTTCATACAGTCTGAAACCCGGACACATGATTCCAAACCTGAACTGTCCGGCTGAATCCCGGACAGGTGGCAACCCTATCTGTGCCAGATCACATACCTAGTACATGATCTGATACTTACAGGCCTGGGGGGCCCAGACGCACACCACCGGCGGCCTGCTTCTGCTGTTATCATACACAGTGGGAGCCCAGCGGGGGGTACTGCTGACTCAATGTCCACCGGCACCCGCCGATTGTTCAGTACACAGGCAGGACGTGATCTGTCTATGTAAACAAGGCAGATCACCGTTCTGTCAGTAGGGAAGGCATTGATCCTGTGGTCCTGCAAAACAGGGACATCGATCTTTGCCTTCCCTTAGTAAAAGCACCTCCCCCACAGTACACAAGCACTGGCTAGGCACACATTTATTTACCCTTTGATTGCCCCAGATGGTAACCCCTTCCCAGCCTGTGTCATTAGTACAGTGACAGTGCATATTTTTAGCACTGATCACTGTATGCGTGTCAATGGTTCCCAAAAATCGTCAAAAGTGTCTGAATGTCCGCTGCAATATCGCAGTCCCGCTATAAGTCGCTACTAATAAATAAATAAAAATATCCCATATTTTGTAGACGCTATAGCTTTTGCGCAAACCAATCAATATACGCTTATTGGGATTTTTTTTTTTTACTAAAAATATGTAGCAGAATACATGTTGGCCTAAATTGATTAAAACATTTGATTTTTTTTCTATTGGAAATGTTTTATAGCAGAAAGTAAAAAAATATTTTTTTTTTCTGTTTATAGCCCAACAAATAAAAACCGCAAAGGTGATCAAATACCACCAAAAGATCTATTTGTGGGAAAGAAAGGACATACATTTTATTTGGGTGTCACACAACCACGCAATTGTCAAAGTAACGCAGCGCCACATTGCAAAAAAAATGGCCTGATCATGAAGGGGGTAAATCTTCCGGGGGTCAAGTGGCCAAGGCTTTTTTCCCCCTTTATTTAAACCTGGTAATCGTACCAATAGCACTATTCCCATCCTAGGGTGACAACCATACTGAGCAATGTTGTCACCAAACCAGGAAATGTATTAGGACTCCATAACACTGTGTTGAGACTACATAACACCTCCCTCTCTTCCCTATAACAGGGGGAGGTGTTTTGTAGTCCACCAAGATAACAGGGAAAAATAGCACAGGTGCAACATATGTTTGGATGCCATTATCCTTCAGTGCCACCCAAACGCAATGATATTCTGCCCACAATTGTCATGTGACAAAATCGTGTGACAAACCACGCCTTTTAAAAGTCACGTAAAGCCGCAGGAGCTTTTTTTTCGGCCAACAAATGCGCATTGGGCAGCCCATTCAAGTGATAATCGCAGTTTGAAAGTCACATAGCGGGAAGGTTTGTTCCCACTACACACTATATGAATGGGGCCATAGAACCAAGTGTGGAAAGGATTCTTTGCTGTAAGAGCTGGGAAAATATGAAACAGTCTTGCTCAGAAACTTACGCTATTCAGAAAAGCGCTGGACACATTTCTAAACGACACAATATAAAGGGTCGCTTACTATTATATAAATACATAGTGGAGAGGTGAGAAACGGATTTAGGCCCCTTTCACACATATTGGACTTGTCCTGCGACTTGGGACTGCAAAGTCACATGACAAGTTGTACCCCATGATTTCCAATGAGTACCGTTCATATCTGTGTGACTTCAAGTCACAGCGACTTTGAAGTAGTCCCTGCACTGCTTTGGTCCAACTTTGATGCAACTTGAGGCCCATAGATTTCAACATTACACAGGCGTTGCTTCAAGTCGTGTCAAAGTCATGCGGCAAAGTCACACAAGTGCAAAACGGGCCCCCGCTATTGGCTATAAGGGTCAGGAAGGGATTGATTTTGTTAGGCTCAGTTCACACCAGTGCAGGCCGTGCATCCCGTGTTTGCTCGGGCAGTGCTGCCCATTTATTTGAATGGGCGGCTGTGCCGTATGAAACGCACAAAAACGAAGCATGCACCTGTTTAAAAATGGGAAAACGCATGGTCTTTCCTGGTGATCGTGCTGCAGGCTGAGATGTGTAGGTGTGCCATTCAGAATGAATGACAGCCCGCCCTGCGCGTCTCACAAGAGCAGTGCGACTCGGTTGCGGAATACTGGAATGCGCGGCCCACACTAGTATGCACCGAGCCTAAGGCTGCATTTGCATGGGTGTTTAACCACTTCCTTTCCCTAGGCTGTTTATAAACGGCCACAGGTTGAAGTGGGTATACTGGGATCATGGTTGAGGCTACAACCATGACCTAGGGTTGCCACCTGTCCAGGATTCACCCAGACACCTCAGGTTCTGAATCATGTGTCTGGGTTTCAGTCCACCTGAAACCCGGACACATTATTCAGACAGGAATGTGGCCCGGAACAGGGATTGACAGGAGGGTGTGTGTGTGTGTGGGGGGGGGGGGGCACTATGTGCGCCTCATTACTATTCTCTTTGGAGTGCTCAAAGGTGTCAATCCTATATATTATATACTAAAACGCTACTAAAGTGTTCGGGTTTGGCTTGAGGAAAAAGTGGCAACCCTACTATGATCCCAGTATCGTTTTCTTTCACCGGACCATTCCCTACAATGGTAAAGTGATCTGAGCGGCTATAGAGCTGCTGGATCACTTTTACAGGTGGCAGATGACAGAATATAAAGCTCTCAAAAATGTGCAAAAGTGCAGAATGAGTGCAAAGAGATATCTAAAGTTCATTAAACATTAAATTAATGAATATAATCCACATATGAAGGGAATCCCATCACAAGACATTCACAATGAGAGGTGTTCCAGGAAGTATCATCTGTGTGAACGCAGCAGAGACTTCCACCATTGAGTAGTAGTAGATACTATGACCCTCTTACCGGAAGAGTTGGACCAAAAATGATAATGGCCAAAAGTGCAGGAAATGATTCCCAGGCTCGTCATCTGCTAGGGATCAGCTCTTTGCAACAAAAAATGAAGAACAAAAAATAAAAAGCAGATATTTTCATTGTGAAGTCCATTAAAAGTATCTTTATTAAAAACCGTTATTAGAGCTGTATGATACGACAATCCAAGTACAGCAGTGACAAAAAACACGTCAGGCTGATAGTAGAGGCCAACAATCTCGGCTCGTGGTGCGTCTCATCAGCAGTGATGTCTTGTATTTTGTTTGTGTTCGCTAAAACTCATTAAAGGTTTTTCTTTTTTTTTTTTTCTGAAAATTTGCGTTTGATAAATCACTGCACAAATATTGTGCGAAATAAAAAATTGCAACAACAGCCATGTTATTCTCCATGGTTCTCCATGTTTTCTGTGTAAAATATATACACTAGCGGAGACTGTGAGCCAGGCCTTCTCATCCAACATCAGTGCCTGACCTCACAATTGTGCTTCTGGAAGAATGGTCAAACATTCCCATAGACACACTCCTAAACCTTGTGGACAACCTTCCCAGAAGAGTTGAAGCTGTTATAGCTGCAAAGGGTGGGCCAACTCAATATTGAACTCTACCGACTAAAGCCTCGTACACACGGTCGGATTTCCGGCAGGGGATTGTCTGTTGACAGACTGTTTGCCTAAAATCTGACCGTTAGTACGCTCCTTTAGACAGTTGTTGTCCAACTTTCCGCCAACAAATGTTGGATGACAGGCTGGTGAATTTTTGGCGGACAACAGTCTGTTGTCAGTGTGTCGTGTCGTGTGTACACAAGTCCGTCACACAAGAGTTGAAAGTACAAACACGCATGCTCGGAATCAATGCTCACCAAAACACGACATTAGCAGAAGGTGCCCAAAGGGTGGCGCTCAAGAGCTGAAAATCCTCATAGTATGTCACTACGTTTGTGTTTGTTGGCCGACAATTGTGTATCGTTTTTATGCAAAACAAGTTCCTGGCACACGCCCTTCGGACAAAAGTCTGGCGCTCGGTTGGCCAACAATTGGATCGTGTGTAAGAGGCTGAAGACTGTGTAAAGTGTAAAGGCAGGTGTCCCAATACTTTTGACAATATTATATAGAATAAATAAATAAATAAATAAATAAATAAATATATATATATATATATATATATATATATATATATATATATATAGAATATCTATATATCTATATAGCTATATATATATATCTATATATAGATATATAGAATATATATCTATATATATATATATATATATATCTATATATATAGATATATATATATATCTATATATAGATATATATATATATCTATATATAGATATCTATATATATATATATGTGTGTGTGTTTGAGTGTTCTAAGTATTTTTACCAAAAAATGACGATTTTTACATGTATGAGAGAAGTGTCAGAAGTGGTTATCAATGCTGTGAATTCCAGCATCAAGGATCTACTGATTCCTGTGGCTGGAATTGACAGCTGTGTGTGGATAGCTGAGGCTGCTGCTTTTTGTGTGCATCCAGCTATGACCCTTGCAGGTAACCACTGGCTGTGCGAACAGTGGCTGCTGACAGCCTGTCACTGCACTGTCTAGGATCAGTGGACACAGCTATCCGCACGCGCAGCTGTCAATCCCAGATGTGGGGATCAGTCGATTCTTGCCACTGAGATTCACAGCATGGTTAAAAACCTCATGCCAATGCAGATTTAGAGACGATTTACATCTAGGCTTGGCAGAAACATGTTACACATGTTGACTTGTTGCGGTTCTATTCATTTTGAATAGCACCCCACCCCAACACACTAAGGCAGAACATACAGTATGTGTGACAACACACTGCAGTGTTCCATAGTGTGCACCAACAATTTGGGGACTTCTCTGATGGTGTATTGGAATCCCATGGATATCAATAAGCTGCCTTAAAGTAGATTTATAGGCAACGTTTTACAGTAAGGGAGGGTTATAAATAAGGATGGGCCGAACACCCCCCCCCCCCCCCGGTTCGGTTCGCACCAGAACATACCGCACAGGCAAAAAATTCAGAAGAACACACAAACACCGTTAAAGTCTATGGGACACGAACATTAAAAATCAAAAGTGCTCATTTTAAAGGCTTATATGTAAGTTATTGTCATAAAAAGTGTTTGGGGACCCGGGTCCTGCCCCAGGAGACATGGATCAATGCAAAAAAATGTTTTAAAAACGTCCTTTTTTCTCGAGCAGTGATTTTTTTTAATGCTTAAAGTGAAACAATAAAAATGAAATATTCCTTTAAATATCGTGCCTGGGGGGTGTCTATAGTATGCCTGTAAAGTGGCGCAGTTTTCCTGTGTTTAGAACAATACCGCAGCAAAATGACATTTGTAAAGGAAAAATTGTCATTTAAAACTGATCGCGGCTACAATGTATTGTTAGGTCTCGGAAATATAGATAAAACTTATTGAAAAAAAACGGCATGGGGTCCCTCCCCAGTCCATTACCAGGCCCTTCAGGTCTGGTATGGATATTAAGTGGAACCCTGTGCCAAAATTTAAAAAAAAAACATGGTGTAGGGGTCCCCCCAAAATCTATACCAAACCCTTCAGGTCTGGTGTGGATTTTAAGGGGAACCCCGAGCCAATATGTAAAAAACGAACATCAGGCTCATCCCTAATACACACACACACATAAAGTACTTCAGGTCTGATATGGAAATTAAGGGGAACCCTGCGCCAAATTAAAAAAAAAATGGCTTAGGGGTCCCCCCCAGAATCCATACCAGACCCTTCAGGGGGGCACCCGATGCATGGGGCCGGCGGTTACGATCACGTGTAGAGACATGTCATTTGTTCCTAGTAAGTAGGAACAGCGATATGTCTCCTCTCCTACTCAGTCCTATCCCCATACAGTAGAACACACTGAGGGAACACACATTTAAACCCTTGATCCCCCCTTAGTGTTAACCCCCTCCCTGCCAGTGTCATTTACACAGTAATCAGTGCATTTTTATAGCAACCGAAAAAGGGTTAAAACAACCCGCAACCTGCAGCGGCGCTTTGCCGGTGGTTCTGCAGTGGTGCCCATTCATTTCAAAGCACAGGAGTGGTGAAGGAGCGGTGCATACACCGATCCAAAGATGCTGCTTGCAGGAGTTTTTTTAACGTCCTGCCCTCCGGCTTTCACACTAATGCCGCGTACACACGAGCGGACTTTACGGCATACTTGGCCCGGCGGACCGAACTCCGTCGGAAAATTCGATTGTGTGTGGGCTCCAGCGGACTTTTTTTCCCCAAAAGATCAACGAACCTAGAAATGAAACATGTTTCAAATCTTTCCGACGGACTCGAGTCCGGTCGAAAAGTCTGCCCGTCTGTATGCTAGTCCGACGGACAAAAACCGACGCTAGGGCAGCTATTGGCTACTGGCTGTGATCTTCCTTATTTTAGTCCGGTGTACGTCATCACGTACGAATCCGTCGGACTTTGGTTGATCGTGTGTAGGCAAGTCCGTTCATTCTAAAGTCCGTCGAAAAGTCCACCGGACCTAGTCCATCAAAAAGTCCGCCCGTGTGTACGCGGCAAGAGACTGCAGGGGAGCTGTTTTTCAGGCGCTTTACAGGCACTATTTTTAGTCCAAAAGCACCTGAAAAACATCTCAGGGTGAAAGGGGTCTAGGTGGTTAATATTGGCATTTTAAAGCTTAGATGTGACGAGCATGTACAGTAGACACGACTGTTATTAGGACATAGCAGCGATGCAGCATCTATGCATTGAACGGTCTGGCAGTGAATGTTTCAGACTCGAGTTGTCAGCTGTAGATGGCACAGCAATGATTATTAATTACTGAACATTGGTGCAGCTGATCCTACTCTGCTAACAGCCAAGTGCCTGCTGATCACACATCGGCTTATAAAAGAAGGATGAAGCTGTGAGCAAAGTGCCATCATCTACAGCAACCAAACACCAATCGCTGGTCAATGTGCTGACTGTAGACCATTGCATTGGTTATTATGGATTACAGCCCTTTGTTCACCCTCGTTCACACTGAACACGGCTTTGAAATCGTGCGAGTTCATCTGAATTCACACGATTTCAAAGCTGCATTTCAGTCCGAATTTGGGGGGCGACTTGAAGGACATCTGTGTGGGTTCATGTACAGATGTCTATTGAAATGCCCCCCCCAAAGTCGCCAAAAGTAGTGCAGGAACTACTGTTGGAAATCGGTGCGGCGCCGCAAAGTCATGTCATATACAGACACTGCCGGTACGTCTATAATTTGGCCTTCTGGAATGAGACATAGACATCTCAGAAGGCAGTAGCTGGACCGATGTCACCCTCACCGAGTCAGAGATTTAGGAAATTAAACTGCAAAATTGAAAAAAATTTTTTTTTCTAAATGTAAGAGGCAGGAGGCAATTACAACAAGAACAACACGCCGTGCCATCCCTATAAAACACACACCATGTTCCATTATAACGTGCACCCACTGGTGTGAGAAGGTCCTTAAAGTGGTTGTACAGTAGGGTTGCAACCTCATCCCTAAACTCAAGCACATATGAATTATACAGGTTCTGCGGCTAATTAAATGCAGATAAGGCAATAAGTGAGTTTAATTACCACTGTAATAATTAATATGTGTTCCGATATAAAGGGATGAGGTGGCTACACTATTGTACTGTGCCTTTAAAAAGTTTTCATACCCCTAGAAATTTTCTACATTTTGTCATGTTAGAACCAAAAATGTTATTGGGATTATTATTATTAATTATTGGGATTTTATGTGATAGACCAACACAAAGTGACACATAATTGTGAAGTGGAAGGAAAATGATGAATGGTTTTCAGAATTTTTTACAAATAAATATTTGAAAAGTGTGGTGTGCATTCGTATGGCGCCCCCCTGAGTCAATACTTTGTAGAACCACCTTTCTCTGCAATTAGAGCTGCAAGTCTTTTTGGGATTTCTCTATGTCTCTACCAGCTTCTAGAGATTGACTTTTTTGCCCATACTCAGGCTTGTACTGGCCATCGGGACTACCGGGAGATTCCCAGTGGGCCGATGGCTCAGTGGGCCAGTAAGGTGCGGTCCTGGAGCCGCTCCTCTCTGACAGTGAGTGATCGCAATTTCACTCCTGTCAGGAGGAGCAGCTTCCGTCATATGCTGCTGGAGAGAGCATTAGGCGTTATGCTCCCTCCAGCCTGCAGGGGGAGATAGACCAACGGCAGACTTTCCTTCCTCTCTCCCCTATCACTTGTTATCACATGACTGGAGAGAGGAACGAGAAGCTGCCTTCAAAACTGTGAGTACATGTGGGAGGGGGAGGAGAGGGAGGACACTGGTGTGAAGGGCTGCTGGGGGGGACTGTGATGTGATGTGATGTGAGGGGAGCTGCTGATTGGGACACTCTGATGTAAGGGGGATGCTGTTGGGGACACTCTGATGTAAGGGGGGCGCTGTTGGGGACACTCTGATGTAAGGGGACGCTGTTGGGGACTCTCTGATGTGAAGGGAGCTGCTGATTGGGACACTCTGATGTAAGGGGGACGTTGTCAGGGACACTCTGATGTAAGGGGGGCGCTGTTGGGGACACTCTGATGTAAGGGGGACGCTGTTGGGGACACTCAAAATTAAAGTGGGCCAGTCATGAGGAAGTCCAGGGCCAAATTTTTGTCCCAGTGCAGCCCTGCCCATACTTATTTGCAAAATAGCCCAAGCTCTGTCAGATTGGACGGAGAGCGTCTGTAAACAACAATTTTCACGTCTTGCCACAGATTCTCAATTGGATTTAGGTCTGGACTTTGACTTGACCATTGTAACACATAAATATGCATTGATCTAAACCATTCCATTGTAGCTCTGGCTGTATGTTTAGGGTTTTTTTTCCTGCTGGAAGGTAAACCTCTGCCCCAGTCTCAAGTCTTTTACAGACTCTAACAGGTTTTCTTCTAAGATTGCTCTGTATTTGGCTCCGACCATCTTCCCATCTTCCCTGTCCCTGCTGAAGAAAAGCAACCCCACAACATGATGCTGCCACCACCATGTTTCAAAGTGGGGATGGTGTGTTCAGGGTGATGTGCAGTGTTAGTTTTCCACCACACATAGCGTTTTGCTTTTAGGCCAAAAAGGTTCAATTTTGGTCTTATTTGACCAGAGCACCTTCTTCCACATGTTTGCTGTGTCCCCCACATGGCTTTTGCAAACTGCCAAGGTGACTTCTTATGGCTTTGTTTAAACAATGGCTCTCTTCTTGCCACTCTTCCATAAAGGTCAGATTTGTGGAGTGCACGACTAATAGTTGTCCTGTGGACAGATTCTCCCACCTGAACTGTGGATCTCTGCAGCTCCTCTAGAGTTACCATGGGCCTCTTGGCTGCTTCTCTGATTAATGTTCTCCTTGCCCGGCCTGTCAGTTTAGGTGGACGGCCATGTCTTGGTGGGTTTGCAGTTGTGCCATACTCTTTCCATTTTCGGATTATGGATTGAACAGTGCTCCGTGAGATGTTCAAAGCTTGGGATATTTTTTTATAACTTAACTCTGCTTTAAACTTCTCCACAACTTTATCCCTGACCTGTCTGGTGTGTTCCTTGGCCTTCATGATGCTGTTTGTTCACTAAGGTTCTCTAAAAAAACCTCTGAGGGCTTCATAGAACAGCTGTATTTATACTGTGATCAAATTACACACAGGTGGACTCTATTAACTAATTAGGTGACTTCTGAAGGCAATTGGTTCAACTAGATTTTAGTTAGTGGTATCAGAATAAAGGGGGTAAATACAAATACATGCCACTCTTTTCAGATATTCATTTGTAAAAACTTTTGAAAACCATTTATCAATTTCCTTCCACTCCACAATTATGTGCCACTTTGTGTTGGTCTATCACATAAAATCCCATTAAAATACATTTACATTTTTGGTTGTTACATGTCAAATTGTGGAAAATTTCAAGGGGTGTGAATACTTTTTCAAGGCAATGTAAACCCTTTCATATACCCAGTGAAGTGACTGGCCTCAGGTGATACACAGAGATTAAACAAATCCTCCTACATATGTTGTACCTGTCTATCTAGAGTCTTATCTTCTTTAAACCCCATTCAAAGTGCAGTATTTATAAAGCTTGTTTGAGAGTTCAGAAAAAAGGGGGAGGAGAGCTGAAACTACACTCTGCAAAGCTCAACGAGAAGAGGTCTGAGAGTTGATTGGAGGGAACAGGCCCCCCCACCCCCTCCACACAGCACACAGGAATAGACCTAAAGCTGTCAATCAGCTGAAGCTCCCTCCCCTGTCACCTTTTTTTCTTTTGGTGTCAGGAAAACTTGTCAGATGTGATTCATGTTGATAGCAGAGGAACAAAGCAGCAGACAGAAATTACACTCAGTGCTCTTAATTGAGACAAGTACGCACTACAGAGGGATATGCTTTGTAAATATTTAATGTCTGAGGTTTACAACCGTTTTAAGCTGGCCATACAAGACTTGAATTTTAGACAATTCCTGTGAATTGGACAAAATTTGAGCCATGGGTGGCCCAGCCCACATCACGTGGCTTAAAAATTGAACGAGGGGGACAGAAAAGGTATGCTGGACAGTAATTACAGCCCATCATCTGCAGTCACTGTTTAGGTATTCTGACAGCTGTCAGAATACAATAGCTGGAAGGGAAGATTGCTTCATCAACACTGTATAGCATGGATGGGGGAATCAAAGGATTTCTCTTGTTCAGTCTAGAAAAATCTCTACGTGTATGACCAGCTTTAGGCTAGATCTATATGGATGATTTTAATCACATGCTCCTTGGCTATAACCACTTGCTGGCAGTCATCTCAGTAGTCTAGTGCTACACGGGAGAAAATTGCTAGCACTTAATTGCTAAGTGTAGCAAATGATCATTAAACAATAGATCCCATGGCCTCCTATGGAATGTAAGCTATAGGTGTAGCATGTGCTAGCATCTTGTTACGATCAGTTGCACATGAATAGAGCATTGAGCCACCATGAAAGATTGATTGCTACAAATGCTCTTGTGTAGCATACTCCATAGGGAACCATTTGTTCCAGTTGTTTACCAATAGTTTTCTATACCTAGTGATTAATTACTAGCTACTTGAAAAAAAATCTCCTTTTTAGCTCTTGCCCAGTGATGGTCAATGTACTTGATGTAGGGGACCTCAAGTGTGACCCCTAACATTGGCCAGGGGCCACAAATAATATTCAGTGAAAATAATGTAACAGGAGATGGTCAGAGACTGCAGATGTGCAACAGGAGATGGTCAGAGATCATGCATGACCAAATATGCTTTAGGAGTTGTTAAAGACTGTAGACATGCTTTAGGAGACAGACACCCCATTCCACGAAACTGCTAAAGATCACCGATATTACAGCCACTTCAATTAAATGAATGCTTTTTCGTTCCTGACCCATACAGCCCCCTAAAAATGACTTGTGCCATATTTGAAATTCCTTTCAAGAAAATCTATAAAAAAAAAATAGGTATACCTATTTTTTTAAGACCCAGTACTGATAATTTTTCTCAAGTACTCGCCGATACCAATTAGCGATACCTATTATTATTATTTTTTTTTTTTTTAGACTAATGAGAAATTATTACCATAGGTTAGTAAGGGGTGAGGGGTGCAGGGTAGATGGGAGTTGCAGTAAGAGGAGAGGGCTCTCGCACAGGGTCAGGGGAGGAATAGAGGGCAGAAGACCTTTTCTGAGGGGACCCTGGACAGCCTGGAATGGTCGGAAGGGCCCCTCGGATCAGAGCCCTCTGTGCTGATCAGAGCTGGCAGGGAGGGGGCATCTATTACTTATGATTTGGGCAGCAGTGGAGCCTTATCTCTTCCTGAAGGATATCCGCTTGTCTGGGGGGGTGAGCCAGCACCAAGAGAGAGGGACCCAGGGACTGGAACACATGAGAGTGACTCGAGGACATAGACACAGCCAGTGCCCCCCCATTCACTTCTGATCTGCTGCTTCACATCAGTCACCGAGAGCCAAGCATGGCACCAATCACCGGGATCCACTGTACACTGCACTGACCAGGAGACAGCACCGCTATCCCCGACCTCCAGCCACTGCACTACCCTATTGCCAGCCCTGCTTCTTCAGCCACCAGACAACCGATCACCCTCTACTACCCTGAGGGTAAAGATGGCCCTGGCTATCAGGCCAGTCCAGGCCTGCTTGAAGGTATCCGTAAATGCTTAGAATAGGCAATTATACCCATACTGGTAGCGGTATTGGTGCAATGCTAAAAAAACATATTAGGAGAAAAATGATGGACAGCACAGAGATTTTCTTGAGTTGAACGTTCTGATGACAGGGTCTCTTGGATTGTGGAAGGACACAAAAACAAGAAGGACCTTTCGCCAACACTGCAGTCCATGGTCTGGTATGAGGACAGACCCCCACCTGTGCTGCTGTAACCCACATTATGGATAGGCAGTTTGTTTACAGCACCCATCGCTACTGATTAACACATTCACACACTGATGATATTATCAGAGCTGAGTTTGTGTTTCAGCCTGTGGTTATTGCGCATTGATCCTTAACAGGAAGGTTCATGGATTTCCCCCCCCACCCCACTGGATACCAGATAAAACACAGCCAGAGGCTTGTCCCCTGGCTGTTAATAACCTGCAAATGCTAAGAGTTCATTGTCTATCAGCTGTCGGGTGTCACAAGATACGGTGGCTTTGGGATCTCCTATTTAAAGAGAGCTCTTTGTTCTTTTTTCATCAGCAGCCTTTACACTTTTTGACTGCAGAGGCTGATAAATGTATGTCATCAGGTTTAAACCATGGAGTAATTCAGAAATGTTATAGGAGCTCTCACAGAGACGCTGTTTCCATACCAAACCCATCTGTAACATATTCTTTTAATCATTCATATAACACCTACATAGCCGCATCATTTAACAGAGTGCATAGAGTCATCTTCATCAGTCTCTGCTCCCAATAGAGCTTACAGTCAAGTCACTGCCATGCAGACATGTGGGCAGAGTGTAGACGCCCTAGTGGAGGACACTAGAACTACATTCGCTAATTGCCTATGTTCTATGCAAGAGTTTGCGGTCATTTAAAAATCAGCATTAAGGCATACCTCCAGACTTAGAAGTGAGCCACAATGAACACAGTTAATTCTCTAGCTACCCCAGGTTAACGGACTGTACTGTTAACACTAAGCACTACAAACACTACTACAGGTAGAGAACACTCCCAGGTGGGCAGCATTTAGGAACCGATGTTGCAGAGCATGCACCAGCATCCACTAACTCAGCAATTCTTATCACCTCCCTCCCAGTGACATGTCCACAGTTACCCCTGGATACAGGAAATTAACCTCACTCCATAACTATGTGCTTGTTCTCTCTCTCTCTCTCTCTCTGCCAGTTGCAAGTGAAGGGGATGAGCACCACATCTCTTCAATAACGAGTAACCGTCACCCTACGGCCAAGTCACCTATTCCCAGGCTGTATGGCTGCTTTAAGCTATGATAATTGTACAGTTGTCCCTAGCAATGGCAATATAGCCTACACTAAACAGCAAACTACATGATGGACTAAAATGTACTGTATCTACTCTGACCTACAGCCTTCTTGTTACAAGCCCTGTTGTTTGGATTCCATTAGAGGCAGAGTCCATGATTGGCAAATAATCTACAAGAGGCAGCACAGAGTCCATATAGTCCATGTTTGGCAAAGATCCTTAAAAGGCTATCCAAGACCAAGATTTGTAGTTAAGAGTCTTCAAGCTCCCAGTCCCTCAGGGACTGCCCTCTCCCCCCTGCCGCTAGGAGCACCGCCTAGCAGCATAGGGGCCTATATCTTGTTAGTATTTCCAGCAGCTCTCCCTTGGGCCACTAAAGGGCCCTTTTTTATGTGGATCTGAGGAAAATTGGTGGGAAAATCTAGCCATTCAATCCCTCAAACCCACCACACATCTACAGTTCACCGGAAAGATAGCAGACTTGACCCAGATAACTGCACAATATGAGTCAGCACAGTAAAAACATGAACTCTTCTGTAGGCACCTGCCTACAGACACACAAACTAAAGTTGGCCATATATGCAGGCAAAGACTAGGCTCCTGGGCAGGGTGATATTTCCCCCTCGGACACACATATTGGGCTGGTGGTGGCCCTCACTGGACATTCTTTCAGACATCAGTCAGTGAAAGACCCACAGACAGCAATACATTGCAGGCACTATAGAGCTACATGCTCTCCGTTCAGACATTGGCATCACAATGTTTTGCAGAGGTAAATCTTCAAGCTCTTATTTTCTTTTGCAACTCCAGGATCCCAGGTTCACTATTAAAAAATATGTTAATTTCTTCTTTTTTCTTCAAATTTTCTTGTCACTGTGGGTTGAAAGTGAATGCTGTTTTAACCTCACTAACAATTAAAAAATGGAATGAAAGCTCTTAAAGTAGACATTCAGTACATCCCCCAGGTGCCTGTGATTAGCAGTGTGCAGTGTCCGCTTCCTGGTGGGATCGGGCAGGTGGATTGGGACTAGGATCCCAAACACGCCTTTGCTCTATTAGTCAATGAGAGCTGTCTTGATTGGCACTACTGAAGTCGCTCCTGTACTACTTCAAGGCGACTTCTATCAGACTTGTTCCTTAAAGCGGGGGTCCACCTATCTATCGTTTTTTTTTTTTTTTAGTTCATTCACAAACTTTTCTTTTCAGCATTACATACTCACATATTGTGTGTAATATGTCCGCCTGTGTCAGATTTCGTCGGAAAGAATAACTTATATTATTCACTGCAGGCGGTTTTCATCTTCATTGTGGGCATTTGAGCCCACAAGCATTTATTTCCTGGATGTGGTGAATGCTGTGCTCCCAGCATTCACCGCTTGTTCCCGCACATGCTCAGTGGCATCCTGGGAAGCCTGAGACTAGCTCCCAGGAGTCTGGGAGAGGCTAGAAACACGCCTACTCCCACGGGAGGAGAACCAGGAAGTGCAAAGAAGAATAGAAAAATAAAAGGTAATTACGGTGGAACCCCGCTTTAAAGTATTACTCAAGTCACCAGGACGTCTCCTGGCAAAGTCTCACCGTAAGTTGTGCAACTTTCAGGTCAGTGTGAACCGAACCGAAGGGTGAAGATCCGCTTTAAAATAAAAGAAATGTGAACAAAATTCTACTATACTACTATAAAATAAATTGGGATGAAGGCACTTTTTAACCGAGGACTGCTTACAGTGATCATTAACAGTTGGAGTAGAGTGAATGCAGCCAAGCCGATGTATTTGGCAAATCTCAGCTTTTTTTTTGGTGAGTTGCAATGTTTGATTTGCGTAATGAGGTGCATTAAGGTCTGTCGACTCTGTGAAGAAGTGCACAATTCATGAATCTAGGCAATCAGGATTCATGAACTGTACGGACAAATGTGCACGCATATATTCAGGTGAATTGAAAATTCACGGTTTGCTGAAAAAATGAAATTGGCCAGATTTGCAAGTCAATTCGCTCATCTCTATTTGTGAAGTCACCCACGATCCACCGCTGTCCCTGTCAGCTATCTGCATCCTCATCTGTCCCTGAGCGTATATGTGTAAAACAGTGGGGAGAGACGGCAGACAGAGGTATAGAAAAGTGTTTTTCAGAGGGGAAAAGGCTTTCTTTATCCCAGCTGAGCCAGACAAAACAGCAGAGAAGCAGCTGCCGAAAGCAAGATACCCACACCCTTTCACACGTTTTTGGGATTTCCATCTGTGTTAGTCTTTTCAGGGTCAGAGAATGGACAGGATTTCTCAACATTACCATAGAACAAGGCACATCAGTAAGATAGATTGGGAACGAGTTTCTATAAGATCCTAACTTGATTCATAAACCTCTCAAAAATAGCAATTCATATTATGAAACACGCCACCCAACACTTCTTAGGTGTGTCTGTGAAAACTTCTCCCAAGTACAGTTATAAATCTGTCTCAGATGTTGCAATTAGCAGACGAGAATTGCATTTGTACAGAACACAGACGCACAGAAAATCTGTTGCAAATCCTTTGTAAAGGAGTATCTATAGTATATACTGTATATACATATGCATTTTTAACAAATAAACATACCATATATGCAGGGCTTTTTTTCTCAAACAACAGGTGCTGGAACTCAACCACGACCCCCCAAAACCCCTCCACACAGCCTCCAAATCACATCAAATAGTGGGTGTGGTCAGTTTCAAATTCACGAACAGTAGGAGGGTCTTAAAGGGGCATTAAATACCAGCATTGCATTACATACAGAGTGCAGAGTTCAGGAGGGGTTATACACAGAGTGCAGAGCTGTCACTTGTACACACAGAAACCAGACTTCTGTGTTTACAAGTGATTGTGGTGAGCAGGCCCCCCCCAAGGGTCTGAACCAGAGGTGGTGGAACTGAGTTCCACTAGTTCCCCCTGAAAAAATCCCTGCATATATGACAAAGGATTTACAGAACACTGAGTACAGCAGTAGTTGACTCCTTTTAGCTAGACTGTCTCTGACTGAAACCTCAGACATAGCTGTGAAGGAATGAGGAAGAGTTGCTGTTCCCATTTCAGTTTGAGCTATTGAGCTTTGTAAATAACAGGCTTTTCTAGCAGACGGTAAGGAGAAACTGGTATGCTGCGTACACACGGTCGGACTTTACAGTAGACTTTGCCCGGAGGACTTTTCAACTGACTTTACGACGGACTTTCTGATCGAATGGACTTGCCTACACACAATCTACCAAAGTCCGTCGAATTTGTACGTGATGACATACGACCGGACTAAAACAAGGAAGTTCATAGCCAGTAGCCAATAGCTGCCCTAGCGTGGCTTTTTGTCCATCGAACTAGCATACAGACGAGCGGACTTTTCGACCGGACTCGATTTCGACAGATTGATTTAAAACATGTTTCAAATCTAAGTCCGTCCAACTTTTGAGAAAACAAAGTCCGCTGGAGCCCACACACGATCGAATTGTCCAACGAAATCCCGTCCGCTGGGCAAAGTCTGCCGTAAAGTCCGCTCGTGTGTACGCGGCAGTAGTCCTAAAAGTAGACCAAAATCTCCATCTGCTGGCCAAAGATATAAATATATGGTATATACCTCTTCCTTCAGGGCTTTTCTTCAGCAGGAACGCAGGGGAGCGCAGTCCCAGCACCTCGAGTACTGAATGTATGTAATGGTAAGGGGTGCTGGGTTTGCTACAGTGTCTATTGATGCTGGCTGCTGGGGGATTTATTGTTGCTGGAGGGAACATATTTTGCAGGGGAAGAGGGGTTATTGTTGCTGCTGTTGTCTCGGTAAGGGATATATTTTTGCAGAGGGGTGGTCTATGGTTTCTGGGGTTGGTCTTATGTTCCTGGGGGGGTCAATTGTTACTGGGGGGGATCTACTGTTGAGGGAGAAGTCTGTTGTAGCTGACTGCTGGAGGATCTATTCATACTGTCTGTGGGGAGATCTGTTGCTGGTGCTGGGGGATCTAATGTTGTTGGCTGCAGGGGATCTATTTTACTGCTTTTCTTGTTATTATTAAAAAGTTCCATACCAATTACATAGTACAAAAAATGTTACTTGATTTTGTATTCACTAAAAGGGGCAGTGATGGTAGGTGGGTGGGGGGGTGGAACCAAGGAATGGTGCTCGGAGGTAACTAAGGGCAGAGACAAGGGGTAACTCCGAAAAGGGAGTTCCTGTACCTGTTCTCTGAGAAAAAAAGCCCTGTCTTCCTGTATATAAATGGTCCCCAACACAATATCCTGTACTGGCGATATGTTTACAAATGCTTCTCTGTTTAAAGGCTGTTAGCTCTCAACCCCAGCATTCAATGGCAACTCAAGTTCCTATTGATGTTGGGAACCAATCAAAGCAGTAGTGGCTGGTGGTCTTTTTTTTGGGGGGGAGACAAACAGTACCATCCATGCCATTCCCCTTCATCGGTCCGTCGGCAGTTGGGTCTAGTGCACTTACCCCATCTATGCAGTACTTCACTGGCGGCTTCTCTTGTGCAGCGGCGACAGCTTTCCCTTCCTCTGCTCTCCACGGGTATTGACGGCTTCTGTTTCCTCCCTCCTCCTCCTTGGTGGCCAATCGGGAGTCTTCTCTTTTTCGGCCAATCAGAAAATGGATTTTAGACCTGCTTCTGATTGGCTAGATTGAGGATCAGTGTTACAACAGCGAATATTAATTCGCTGTTGTAACACCTGGGTGGGCTCATGGTGCAAACTCTGTACTCCAAGCCCACCCTATTTTGAGGCCTATTAGAGCAGTGGTTCTCAACTCCAGTCCTCAGGACCCACTAACAGGCCAGATTTTAAGTATTACCTTGGGGAGATACAGATTAGAATACTGCAATCACTGAGCAGCAAATGATATCACCTGTGATGTATTTCAGTTATCTTGCAAACCTGGCCTGTTAGTGGGTCCTGAGGACAGGAGTTGAAAACCACTGTATTAGAGCCTATGACTCTAATTAAGTTCTTCAAAAAAACACCCCACTGCTGTAATACAGGTGCCCGGCATCCTGTAAGGGGCCGGACGCATGAATAGGGGGTGGCCGCAGTGGCCGTGGATAGATTCATGCTATGCATGAATCTATCCACTATTCATATAGGGGGTGGTGTGGATAGAGGGGACGGCTCCCGGGCGCGCCTAATGGACGAGCCACCACTGCATCAGAGTAGTGTCTGATTAGGTGATCAATATGTCAGCTATGACATACTGATCACATGCAGATAAGAGGCTTCCTTTCAAAATATAAAAGCCTTCCGCCTGCAGATGAACACTGACAACTTCAGGCTGCAATGACATATGCTGCCTATTCCATTTTTTTAATACTGCAATTGTTCAATAAAACAGTATCTGTTGATTACAGTTTAAAAAAAAAAAAAAAAAAAAACATTTTATTTTTTTAACATTTGCATGTTCATTTATCCAACTATGATAGAAACAGAAACAAAATAATTCATTTTGCCTTGCTAAATTTTTTACTTGAGCTCTCCTTTTCCCTGCACACCCCTTCCTCACCTGTTTTTTAACAGTTCCTGTCATACATGCATTTTTTTCTTGTGGTCTTTCAGCATAGTCACATGACATTCTCAAGCCTTCGTCCTCCTGAAGTGGTGGCAGTGGTCTTCAATATCACAGAGAGCAGCACTAACCTAAGATCAGTGCTGTTCTCTGCAGTACTGCACTGTGAGCCCAGGCCAATGTGGTGATGCATCCCAGGGAGTGTGTCCATGATAGACTGGGATCACAGGAAGGGGGCCGAATGATGCTGACCACCAGCCATTATTTCATCCACAAGGGCATTGCAAAGTTTCTGTAAAGTTTTTAATTTTTTAAAACTCTACGGCATTGTATTTAATTTTAAACTGTTGTCCTATTTTCAGCAGGCAAGTTATACACTTGTGTTTCAGGGAATGAACAAAACCTGCTATAATAAAACACTAGGGAGGGCTAGCGTATGGTATAAGGGATGTAGGGCATTCATACATCAAGGTTCTCATAGATAAAAACTCCAGAGATAAGAATATTGTGCAGAGATTAGTGAGAAACAAAATGTAGACGCAATAGATTTATCTAAAAAATGAGAGCTATTTCCGTTGTTCATTGAGCACACAGAATGTGGAAGTGCCATATGGTCTTCGCAAAAAGAGAATAAAAATCGTGAACATGAACTACATCTACTGGAATATGAGCAAATGGAAAAATGCCATATCAGGGAAAGAAAAGAAGGCAAAAAATATAGAAGAAAAACAAAATAAAATTACTGGACTTGTCAGCAAAGAAGAACAAGTGAATAAGTGAATGGATACAACATAAATAAGATTGTTTTTTAGAAAGCCAAGCTGCAACTTCCTGTGGAATACACGCAAAATAAACAACTTTCTATATTAAGTTGCGCTATGCTCTCATATAAGTGAATTCATACAATAAACATTGATAATGCTATATTTTATGTATAAAGTGACTCCGTGCGTAAATAGAAAAATTGATTGATTAATTATCACATTTTATCATGTTTTGAATAGTCCACTGTTGAAGCGGAGTTCTGCTTAAAAAAAATTAAATAAAAGTCAGCAGCTACAAATGCTGCAGCTGCTGACTTTTAATAATCGGACACTTACCTGTCCCAGGGTCCAGCTGTGCGGGGGAAACGAAGCCCCGCTCGTCTCCCCCTCCTCTCCGAGGCACCAGCATTATAACTGTGGGCGCCCGGCTGTGGCTTTACGGCCGGGCACCCACTGCGCATGGGCGCGCCGCGTGCCGTGACAGGCCGGGCAATCATCTGGGACCTGTGACGTGTCCCAGATGATTGCCGAGAGGGAGGGGGGAGAGGTGATCTCCCTTTCCGGTGCCGTGGTGTGTCGGGAGGAAGTGGGAGCTGGGACCCTTTAAAAAGAGGGTTTCCGCTCCCCCCCCCCAAAAAAAATGGCATGCCAAATGTAGCATGTCAGGGGGTCACCTCCCTTAAAGCAGAAGTTTTTGGGTGGAACTCTGCTTTAAGATGATTTTTATACGTGAAACTGACACATGATGCACCCAAGAGTTGTGGTTCAGAAAGATGAAACCTCCACCTCTACACACACTGCTGCTTACCGCCTCCAGATTATCTCGTATTACAGGAGATCACACTCGCTTGTGCCCTAATACCCAGCCAGGGTCTTTAAGAGATGGAGCGATAATCCCAGCGTCTTGCCCATTGATCCCCATAAAATCATAAAAGCTTCCATAGTGTAAAATCTTAGGTAACTTTATTAAATAAAAAAAGTATTGCACTTACAATTGAAACGGTAAAAAATTGCAGTATAAACAAGCCGGCCGGCCTTCAATTGCAGCCTGTCACCGCGGGACCTGCCTGAACGCGGTGACGTCAGCACGTCGCTCCTTCCTACGCGTTTCGTCACACCTGACGTCGCCCTGGGGCCGACTTGTTTATTCTGCAATTTTTTACCGTGCATTGTGTGTCAGTTTCACGTTTGAAAATCATCTTAACACAGTGGACTATTCAAAACATGATACAATGTGATAATTAATTAATCATTTTTTCTATTTACGCACGGAGTCACTTTATACATAAAATATAGCATTATCAATGTTTATTGTATGAATTCACTTATATGAGAGCATAGCTCAACTTAATATAGAAAAAAGAAGAAACAGGATTAAAAAAGATTGGAAGGAAGGATAGTATAGAGCAATGTTTCTCAACTCCAGTCCCTCAAGGAGCCCCAACAGGTCATGTTTTCAGGCTTTCCATTATTTTGTACAGGTGATTTGATCAGTTTCGCTGCCTTAGTAATTACCACAGCTGTTTCATTTGAGGGAAATCCTGAAAACATGACCTGTTGGGGCGCCTTGAGGACTGGAGTTGAGAAACACTGGTATAGAGGGGAATGGCAAAGGACTTCCCCCCACCTGTAACCAAGAATCAAAACCAACTAATGGGCTCCCCGAGATGTGTGGCAGGGATTGGTCCGATTTTAATCCTTTAAAGTGCAACTTTCCTATGCTCTTGATCCCTCTAGCCAGGGGCATAACTAGAATGTTCAGGGCCCCGGTGCTAAGAAACCATGAAGGGCCACCCTGGCCCCTAACTGGGGCCCTTCCCACTGAACCCGGGACCCTTTACTCGCATTGTGGGACCCTTTTTTATGGTCCTGCAGCGGGCCACCTTCCTGACGATTTGGGGTCCCCCACCCACGGTGGGAGAACGCCAGAGCCCAGTTGCAAGTGCTAACTTTGCGAACCTGGTAGTTCTGCCATTGGTGTCAGTATTTATTTATTTTTTGTTGTTTTATTTTTTATTATTTTTTACATATTTATTAGGACTCCTATTGGGGGGGCTTTGGGGAAATATCAGGGGTCCAAACAGACCCCTGATGTCTCACTTTTGAGACCGAGAAAGGTACTGAGGACAGATTCATCAGTCCTTTTCTCTGCAGCCTCGGCTGCACAGAATGAATGAACGGGATAAACTACTGTATGCACAGAGCTTTCTGTTCATTCATAAACTGAAGAATAGTAAATACAGTTTACTATTCTCAGCTATGAATGAATTAAACAAAAAAAAAAGTCAGTGATCGATGCCAGTGACACATTTACCGACCCCTTCTCCACTCTCCATCCTGACAGATCCCCTGCAGCAGCCGACAAGAGGAGGGAGTGGGGGTGGGCCAGGGAAGCACACGGGGCCCAGGGCAGCAGGAAAGAGATAGGGAGGCGGCTGGAGAGGCCTGTAGAGAAATCAATGCCCTACATTTCCCTCCTGCAGCCGCTGAATGTCTGTTGGAGGAAGAGGAGGAAAAGAAGCATTCAGCGGCTACATGGAGGAGAAAATTTTCCTCTACATGCCACCACCCTCTTATCCAGGTGTACATGGAGGGTGCACAGGACCCTTGGAGCATGGGGCAGGGTCGCAGTGGTGACCCCTGTATGTATGCCCCTGCCTCCAGAATATACTTACCCTTCCTTTACTCCCTGACCGGGGTTTTGAGGGAACAAAAAATATGCAGGAGCATACCCAGGGGCCCAAAAGAAAGGTCAGTACTACAAAGTCTCTCATGACCACCAACAAGATTTAAATTTGGTTTGGAAATCAAGTGTGTTTGGTGTATAACAAGAAGGCAGAGAGCACAGGCTTCAGGACGTACATTTTCAATAAAAAGATACTGAACATAGCACATAAAATACAGAGTTTGTAGCTTCCAGACCAAAAGAGTAGGTACCTGGGCTTTGTTAAAGTGTTACTAAACCCAGGACCCTGCATTCACTATATCTGGTCTCCCACAGTACACAGAACATGGAAATGCAATTATCTTAGTAAATATAAACTGCTAAATATCTTTTCTCATCAGCAGTATATAGCAGTCTTGTGAATTCTATCAGTGTCCGGCTGAGCACTGGTTATGGTTAAAGCTTTTAGGAAGAGTTTTCATTCTTCTCTGACTGTTCTATGCGGCTGCATGACCCCTGACCCTCTGTCTGGATAGTGCTGATTGGCTCTGTGCTGAGCACTTGCAACCCCCAAAAAAAACCTCTAGCAATACACACTAAACTGAGCATGTGCAGAGTGATTCCAAGGCTCTGTACTATCAGCAGATGGATTGAAGACAGTAAATGAAGGGGAGGATCAGAGAAGACCAGATCAAACAGCCTTTCTACGCAATGCAGAAGATACATAGTATAACAAGCACGCTTTACTGCATATACAGACTGACTTTACTGTTGTGGGTTTAGTAACACTTTAAGGACTGATAATTACAAGTAACAACATACCATGTAAAAGCATAATATAATTATCAGTTTGGAAGCAACAACGTATAAAGCACCATTCAGAATTAAAGAGATCCTCTTGCAGAAGAGTTTAATTAAACTTATAAAAAGCGATAACTACGTCTTCCCCTAGAATAAAGCTTCCCAAAGCAAATATTGATGAGTCTCAAAGAAGCCAACAAAAAATAATTAAAAGAATAGGGAGACTCGGAGTAAATGAGATAAAAGACATGGACGGACGGCCGGCATGATGGGGGTTAAAGGGGTTTGGATAAAGCAGGGGTTTCAGCCTAGCTGACAGAAAAACATAAGTGGTGTGACTCACTTGATTGGTGTCTAACACAGGAACAGGAGGAGCTACAGAGAGTAGCCAAGCTAGGGGTCTTAGGAGGGCTTCAGTCAGAGGGAAGCCATGTTGGTGAAAATTTCCCACCCTTCCCCCTTTTTTTCTTTTATAGTTTTGGGGGTCCCCCCTCCCTCCTGAGGGAGTTTTTATTGTTTTATTTGTCATGGCAGCGAGCGGGGACAAGGTACTGGTAGGTTAATATGGAGAAAACATATACTTGGTGGGGACTCATCTGAGGTACAGCTCCCAGTATTTGGTATCTGTGACTGGTTGTCTCTGAGATGGTGCTGTAGCGGCTGGAGGCCTAATTTAGCTGGACGCTGGTATTTTCTTACTTGCTGCCTACCAGGAGTTGGGGGTTACCCGGTCCTGGTAGGTTAGTACGGGGCAAACATATGCTTGATAAGGACCCATCTGAGGTACGGCTCCCAGTATTTGGTATGTTGGTATCTGCAAATAGTTGTCTCCGAGTCGGTGTTGTGGTGGCTGGAGGCCTTAATTAAGTTGGATGCAGATATTTTCTTTAGTGATACCTACTATGGGTGGCAGGGTATAAGGTCCTGGTAGGTTGTATGGGGCAAACATATACTTGGTACGGGCCCGTATGAGGTACGGCTTCCAGTATTTGGTAGGTTGGTATCTGTGACTGGTTGTCTCCAAGTCGGTGCTGTGGCGGCTGGAGACCTAATTAAGTTGGACGCAGGTACTTTCTCATTTGATGCCTACCAGGACCTTGAGGCTCCAGTAAAACTGGGTTTAATGTGTTATTTACCTGTTATGTATACAGTTTGTTAATAAAAGGCTGCTATAGCCATTTAACTCCAGATTGTGGTCATTTGGTTATTTATAAGGGTTGAAGGGAGTTATGGTCTGAGCAGAATTGAGACAAATCATCTTTAATACCCTAGTCATGTTAGTGGTGATTTAAGACATAGCATGTGTGTCGTCATTGTATAAAGAATGTTGGACTCCCCTATCACAACCATTTTCATTGGGATGGACGCCAGAAGCGAATCAACTTTAAATTAGGGGGAGATGTTTAATGGGGAAGAGGGAGAGAAGGAAAAAAGGGGGGAGAAAAGAGAAAAGACCACCTATCTATAAACAATGGACCCCTGACTAAAGGGTTGTATATAACAATACACTCATCTCTCAGTGTTTATTGGGTTCCACAGAGAGCTAGATAAGAAGAAACTTTACAAATGTAGTGCCCTGATAGTCCGAAGTGAAGCCAGCATACCCACTGCTTGTTAAAATGTGATGAATTGTTTTGGCTTATGTGGATAAGTTCCTTTATATCAACTATTCTATTAAGCCTAATAAACAATTCTTTCAATAACGGTGACTGCTGCTGATGCCAGTGGATAGGGATAAACATACAAGTAGCCATTATCATGTGATACAATTATCCTATTGTATTTGAGTGGTAGAGAAGGTACTGGGGCACTGAGAAAGCAAGTGGGTATGTTGTCATTTTTGTGATAAGGCCATGTACTGCCGTCTAGTAAGGTTGGAGAACCGGCAGGACCACCATATGTGCAGCATGGTGCCTTCGTCCACTCCACAGCACCAGAAGCAGTCCAAGGTATTAGTGAAAATTCTATGGACTATTGATGGTGTTCTGTACCATCTTGAGTAAATCCTAAAGTTATGTTCCTGGATGGTTACGTGAGAGCCCTCCTCCAGTCTTCATCAGTAAGGTAGATCTCTAAGTCTTTTTCCCACATTTGGATGTAGAAAGTTTAGCAGAGTAGTTCATGAAGAAAAGGACATATATTGAGGAAATCCTGTCACGTTGGGGCAACCGGGAAGTGCACAGTTTCTAAAATTGTGTGAGGAGCCTGCTGTTCCAAACCCCATGTCTTGGGATATTTAAAAAATGCTCAACTTGCATATACTGTAGGCCCACCAAGGAAAAGGCAAGGTGGAGGAAGGATCAATTAAGTTGGACCTTTCCTGGAAAAGACCCTTTACAAAGAATTGACTGCTCCTTATTTCCAGATGCCCTTGTAAATTCCTGTTGTAAGCCAGGTGAAAACTCCGGGTTTTTAAGTAATAGGTGTCAGTGGGCCGAGGATTGAGGATATGGATGGAGCCTTACATACATCCCGAAAACACTGTATTGTCGCCCCTATAAGGGGTTGAGACAGAACATCCAGTTCACCCCCTTGAATAGAAGTTCAGGGCTGCGTTGCCAGAAGTCTCTGTACAAATGCTGGTTCAAGAGAGACCCAATCTTTCAGCTTAGCATAAATACACAATTCTAGCCATAAGACAAGCTATAATAGAGCTTCATATTAGGTGGTGTGATGCCAACTTTAAGCTGTGGAGGTACAAGAGTAGTTACAGTATCCCACAAAAATGAGTACACCCCCTCACATTTTTGTAAGCATTTCATTATATTTTTTCATGTAAACACACTGAAGAAATGACACTTTGCTACAATGTAAAGTAGTGAGTGTACAGCTTGTATAACAGTGCAAATTTGCTGTCACCTCAAAATAACTCAACACATAGCCATTAATGTCTTAACTGCTGGCAACAAAAGTGAGTACATGACTGCAGATGTACAGAGAGGTTAGATCCACTGTAAGTTGGATTCCCAAGTACATAATCACCTAAATTTTCAACAAAAATGGTAAGGTGCCTTGGCATTGGTGGACCAAATCTGAGGACAGGTTCAGGAAAGTACGACTTTGTATAGTTTATGTGCAAATTAGAAATCTGACCAAAGAACTTAGGTTTTGACATCAAAGCAATTGGAGAGGTCAGTGGGTAAGACAAAAAGAGGAGCATATCATCTGCAGATACAGGAATTTTTTACATTTCGTCAGAAATCTGAATGCCTCTCACCTCTGGGTTAGCACGTATACTTCTTAAAAAATGGCTCCAGGGATAAAACAAAAATAATTGTCGATAAGAACACCCTTGTTGCGTGCCATTTGAAATCGAAAAGACTTCCGTTAGATAGCCATTGACTTTCACCCTCTTCTCCATCTTCTTTTTGCAGCACTTCTGGGATAGATCAGAGCGATTCTGATTGGTCGGCACTGGCGCAAAGAATTACTTTGATCTATCCCAGAATCCCCACAGAAAGAAGAGGAAGAAGAGCAGGGATTTCAAAACTCCAAATCAATACACCAGCTGTGTGGGCACTGACTGCTCAGTGGGGACCTGGAGGGTGGGGAAGGTGTACAATGTTCGTTCACCTTTTCATTTTTTTAAAAGGTTAACTAACCCTTTAAGCCTTTTCAATACAAGCAATAGCAAATTTTATGCTTTCAAGTTGAGGATTATAGTGAATATTTAAAAGTTAATTACTACTTGATTATAGTCAGTACAGATGGGAGCCTGGATTACATTGGCAGTGGTACAGGGCCACATTGCTCAGATTTAAATGTCCTGATTTTCAAACAAATGCAAACTGAAAGCTGCATAGAGGAAACAGATCCTGGTATTTGTAAACTACATTCTAATTTTTTTTTTTCGTGCACCTGTGTCCAAACTATTGACATATTCTTAATAAGCTGTAAAATACTTTTATGACAAAAAGTATCTCGCCTCTCTAGCTGCTTTTATTATGAAGGCATTCATTCTCTCAATGAAAAAGATCTGTGTTTGTGTTGTGAAATTTGAAAACATAGGTTTTCACAATGCTTATAGATGCGGGGAAGAAACGAGGGCCCGTTTAAAGTGCTTTTGCTGCAAACTTTGAGAGGTGGAGATCTACCTGGACAACATTAAAAATCAAAGATCCCCAGGGTGTGGCTTCCTTTTTTTTATAAATTAACTATCAAACCCCCCAATAAAAAGATGGTATGAAGAACACATAATGTGTCAGTGTCTGCTGCCCCCTTCACATCACCCCCCCATAGTAGTATGCTCTGCCCCCCTTCACATCAACCCCCACAGTAGTATCCCCTGCCCCCTTCACATCAGTGAACCACAGTAGTGTGCCCTGCCCTCCCTTGCAGTAGTATCCTTTGCCCCTTCACATCACCCCCCTCTCGAAGCAGTCTCCCCCCCTCACAGTAGTGTCTTCTGTCCCCTTCACATCACCCCCCCCCTTCCACACACACACACAGCAGTGTCTTAGCTCCTAGCTAAATTCTCCTACCTTTCACAGGTGTAAAGCAAAGTGGAGAGCGGGAGGCAACACAGTCCTGGATGGAGGGCGGGAGCTGCCAGAAATAACTTTTCATATTAACAAGTTGGTTATTCGTTGCTAGGAACACCCAGCATCCTAACATTTAATCACCTGCTGGTTAACATGAAAGGTTAACTGGGGCAGCTCCCACTCCCACCCTCAGTCCAAAACTGTGCTGCCTCCTGCTCTCCACTCTACCATGACATACCTCTCAACTTTCTGAAATGGGGATGAGGAACACCTATTAGCAAAAGTATGTAGGCATAGAACACACCTCCTGCCACACCCCCCTTAAAGGAGAATTGTACAACAAAAAAATGATTAGTTAAACCCACAAGTGCTTTTTATCACTACTATTCCTTTATATTGGCTTTTAGTATTTACAAATGCAGCAATTTAGAGATTGGATGATAGGTTTAGCACTGGGAAACCCTTTTTGATATATAAATAGTACATTTTATATACAACTATATAGATCAGACCAAAATGATGACAAATGAGAAGGAATGAGAGACAGAGGGACATTGTTCCAAATCAGGGACAGTCCCTCCAAATCAGGGACAGTTGGGAGCTATGCTATGAGGATGAGAGTGGGAGCTAAGTGGCTAACTATGGAAATCCAGACGGGACAGTGACCCAGACCGTGGTTCCCCCGTTTAGTGATCTTTGGACCGGGGGGGGGGTTAGAGTGTCTGTAAAGGTGAACTAACACTTTAAGACACAAGGAGGTTGTAAGCAGCTCAGAAAGAATTTGGAGGCTTTACAAATGCATGCTGAATACACCTGAAACTTGCGGCATTTGCCTGTCTACACAACTAATAATTCTATTTATACCTTTTTTCAAACAATATTTCTGGGGACAGACAGACTGTTGATAAATTTCTCCAATTTACTTTTTATTCTGGAAATCATACAGAACTTCATATCAGTCATAGTTGGTTGCAAAGTCTATGTAAGCCCCGAGGCAAGCCCATCATTTTGTATTAGCACCTCTAGAGTCTGCTTCCAATATATTACATTTCCTGTAGCTCTGTGCAGTAAGAGATCCCCAAAGGTTCTAAAGTGTTTTTATAAATTATCCAGGAGAGAAGAGATAAGAGTATCTTCTGGAAAATGAGTTACGTGTCACATGAGGTGACCTGTCTAATGCTGTGTGGAGGCTGATAGCTAGAGAGAGGTATGTGTACTGTATGTAAAGACTGAAAACCTTTTCATACACTATCGTCTTCTTCATTGCAATCATTCAGAATGTCTCCAAGTTTTAAGACTACCATTTTCGCGGAACCATTGAAACGTTTCCTACAGAAAATAAAACCAAAGTCTTAGTCATCATTTTTCTCCTTGACTGCTTTAGCTTCCTCTTATCTGTTCCATATTTTCACTTTTGCAAGCTATCGCAAATTACTGTTGGATTTGCCATATATACAGTAGATTCCTATTGACTATATTGTTGTCCTTGTAGATGCCTACAATGGCTTGCCATAAATAATTTGCCACCTCAATACCGGACCCTTTTACCCCCTTCCTGCCCAAGGCAATTTTCAGATTTCAGTACTTTCACACTTTGAATGACAATTAGTCTTGCAACACTGTACCCAAGCGAAATTTTTATCATTTTTTGAGACAGATAGAGCTTTCTTTTGGTGGTATTTAATCACCACTAGGCAGGGTGGATAAAAATCAATCATTTGTAAAAAAAAAAAAAATGGAAAAAAAATATTCTTTTTATTTAGATCCGATTTTTTTCATCAAATTTATTTTATTAAAATGCTTTTGATAGGTAAGGATAGGCAAGAGGTGGAGATAGGTAAGGGGTGGAGTATGGCTTATAGAAGCCTCGTAATTATTATTATTTTTTTTTTGTGTTTGTTTGTTTTTTTCTTTTTTGGGTGTTAAAAGTATTATGGACATGGCTCATAGAAGCCTCTTAAATTTATTTATTTATTTATTTATTTATTTATTTATTTATTTATTTTCTTTCTTAGATTGGGTGAATTGGGAGGAGGGGTGGAGGGAGGGTGAAGAAGGGAGAGTTTCCCCCTTTTTTTTTTTTCTGGTGGGGGCGGTATCGGAATTGGGAAATGGATAAAGATGTGTTGACTCTTTGTGATAAATATAAATATGTTATGAAGGTGGTTTTAATGGATATGTTAAATTTAATAAAAATTTAATAATTAAAAAAATTAATAAAATGCTTTTGGAGTAAAAAACGTATTATTCAGCATGAAATTGAGCTTAGTTATGTAGCATGAGGCTGTATATTCTGCAATATTTACTTTTTTGGTAAACACATGCAATGAATCCAAGCTCTGCAAGCTGACATGCACTGCATTGACGCACTCACACAATTTTTACAGTAACCATGAGATAAAACAAAGTTCAGGAATTTTTCCTATATCCCATTGTTTTGCAAATCTATGTGCACTACAAACTGTATGATTGAATTGGTGTTCGCTGTTTTACTAACCTGACAGATAATTCTAAATAGGAAACCTTAATTTTGTTTGCAAATATTAAAGATGCTAACTACCAGCAAGAATAACTAAGCCCTTACATTTAAAGAGCACCTGTCATTTCAGATCCATAATGGCAGTGCCTGTTAGCGGGCATCCACTCACCTGCTGCCGCCACGTTCCTCACCTTGTTGTGTCATTACAGTGAATGGGACTGTTGGTGAGTCAAGAGAGGGTCAGAGGAGCTGCGGGACAGAGATGACAGCTGCTCTTTAAAAATTATGATTTAAATTGAGTTCATTTAAATCAAGGCTTTTTACTAGAATACAACCAAATTACACTGCTAGTTCTTCTTACAGCTGTGAAACCTTCAAATCTGACCTCATTCATATAATTAGTTTCCAAAATGTGTACTCTCCTCTATCATTCTACTGTGTTTTGGTCTTGTAACTTTATCCTAGCTATGTCTTACAATTTTAGAGGTCATTTTATACTGTTTCTCAGGCACCACAGCAAGTTGGCCATAGCCTTTACGTCTGGTTGCATGGCTTCTACTGTGGACAATGCCCAATAACAGCATTTTTGCTGCAGCTTGGTGTTCCAGTTATTAGAGTAATCCTGTGATGATAGATCTTAGAAAACTTCCATTACTGACTTGGAAAGGGCAAAAGCAACATGTTCACTTTACTTAACAAAAGAGTTCATATAACTGAGGGTGTGGTTGCCACCATCCCTAGAATTTATACAAAATTGCAAATTACTTTCTTTGGAGCTG
Organism: Aquarana catesbeiana; assembly: GCF_042186555.1. Taxonomy (NCBI): domain Eukaryota; kingdom Metazoa; phylum Chordata; class Amphibia; order Anura; family Ranidae; genus Aquarana; species Aquarana catesbeiana. The sequence goes on along the minus strand of NC_133334.1, from coordinate 57,275,381 downwards.
CTGGTATGTCTGTTCACATGTAAGGGTATTTCCAACTAAAATTCCCCTATTTCCCCCTTTATACATTATTGAGTGGCTGATTATGGTAATGAACCCTCCCTGAGGGAGTTACATTAGCTCCCATACAGCGGGGGGAGGAGAAAATGGTGCCCGCAGTGATCCCCGGTGTCCCAATGTATCGACCAATGTACCAACATGTTTGGAAAAATATTAATATCAATGCTTTTATGTGATATGGTTTTTTAAAAATAGTAGAAATAAAGAATGTACAATTTTTAATTGTAGTCTCCTATGTATTTAAAGTCCCAAAAAAGAGGTAATTTTCAATGCAGTACAGGTTGACTTAACTGCCACCCTCCCCAGCTGCACACACTTACCTTAACTTCAATCTCTTGCTGTTCCACTTGAGCTCTACGAGTGAAAACAGTTAGCTTTGTCCAGACCTTGACCTTACATAGGGCTGAGTACTTTTTCCCACCCATTTTACAACTCTAGGTGCCTGAACAACCAACCATCAAGCACAAGTGCTGCCATGTGGACAAAGGGGAAGAGAAATTAAGTGTGATGGGGCCCTAAGGGTTCAAGTGCCATGGTTATCATCTTGATCATCTTATCATCTTGCTAACAATTGTATTGTATTGTATTGCAAAGTCTCATTTAAATAAAAAAAAAACACACATGTTATACTTATCTGCCCCCTTGTAGTGGACTTGCACAGAGAAGCCCCGATCCTCCTCTTCTCATGTCCCTCTTCTCTGCTTCTGGCCCCTCCCTCCTGTCGAGTGCCCCCACAGCAAGCAGCTTGCTATGGGGGCACCCGAGCCGAGCCGCAGCTTCCTGTGTCCACTAAGTCACAGAGCCATGGCCTGCCTGCACCCCTTTCTCTCCTCATTGGCTGACTGACTTTGATTGACAGCAGCAGGAGCCAATGGAACCATGCTGCTGTCTCAGCCAATGAGGAGGGGAGTCCCGGGCAGTCGAGACAATCCTACAACATCGTTTGATAGAGATGGGGCTCAGGTAAGTATTAAGGGTCTGTACACAGAAGGCTCTTTATCTTAATGCATAGAATGCATTAAAATAAAAAAATTCTACCTTTGTGTTTAACTGACTCGGAACAAGCACACAGTGACTAAAATCTAAAAAGTAATCTATTATACTTGTTCCTGGACTGTGATTTATTAGGTAGTAAGGCCAAAATCAGTACAACTACCCATTTAAAACAAAATAAACAACAGCAGCACCCATATTCCCATCCTAACAAGTTCACTTTAAAAGTTATTACAGAAGTTAAACTGCTTGTAATTGTATTATTGAAACATTTAAAAAATAGGTAGATTTTCTAATGATATTCCTTTTATAAAGCGTATTCATAGCATGTGTACATATAGTTATGACCTAAAGTATATCTAAAGCCAATTTATTTTTAGTTTTGGAAGGGTTCATCCTTTGGGGAGATTTCCCTTCACTTCCTGTCACATAGGCACAATGTGAAGGCAAAGGAAGTCTTTCCAAAATAAGCTAAACTCTCATTTGGATAATTGTCCCTGCAAGCCCCTTGGAAGATTTCTCCATTATTCCTGTTCCAGTGACAACTCAAACTCTTCAGTTTTCCCTCACTTTCATCTGCATCCCATTGATTTCAGGACAGCTTCAAATTGACCTTTTTTGCCTTCCCAAAGGTTTGAGCTTTTGGCAAAGCCAACTTATAACAAAAAGGGAAGTATCATACCACCAGGCGAGCCCCACATTTTGTAACCATCCCACTATTCCACAGACCTCCAAAGACCCCCTACCCAATAAGCTACCATGACAGATCTTCTATTAATCTGACCAGTTAATGTATAAGAGTCAAGTCCACGCTATTGGAATGATCTGCCCACAATCAACACACCACCTACCCCTTCTGCTCCCTCCAACCACTTGACCATAAACCTTCAATGAAGTAAGGCATCTTGCACCTACACTGACTTCTAACAATTTAAAGCTTCAAATGAAAATTCTTAGGAAAAGTCTTAGGAAAGTTTGTACCAAAATTCTCAAAACATTCTATGAACATTCCAAAGATTGTGTTTGCTTTTAATATTTGTTTTTGGAATGAATGGACTTTAACCATGACCACGTTCACTGTTAGAAATTTGTTTGTTTGAGAAAAAATTTCCACTCTGCTCCTTCAAATTTCCTCTTCACTGCGGTTGAAAACGAATACCAATTTGACCCACTAATGATTAGAAACATGAACAAACTTTCTTAGAACATTCTTTTGCTAAGAATTTTCTTTCAAAACCCTTTTTTGGCCAGCTTTACTCTTCCTTTGGACTATTCCTCCCACAGTCATGTAGTCCTTCCTTTAATTTTTGTTCCATCAAATCTGTCTTTTTGCAGTTTTTTAAGTTAGTCTGCTTTCAGGCACACTTAAAGCCTGACAGTACGTATAAAAACAATTTTCAAATATAGCCAAATCCTACAGAGCCTGTTTGGCTCTCATTTCGAAATATGTCAGCAGCCCATAGGAAAACCGTAAATGTATTGGCTCCACAAAAGGAGAAAATGTGTTAAAAAAATATTTGAAAATGTTTCAGCAGACTTATTTTTAATTAAACCAGAGTTCAAATTTGTCTAGGGTGCCTGCTTGAACTGAAGACAAAAAAGCCATACTACAGCAAAGTCATTTGAGAAAAAATTCTTCACTAGTTGAATTCACTGAACAGTCTGCTAATATTTACACAAACCCATTTGGTCTGCATAGGTCAGCGGGTTTTGTTCTTGTTTAGTTATATCACATTCCTCCCTTGGTGTGGCAGGTGTCCCAGCTGTAGGACAATGAGAGGATTACTCTGCTGGGAGAAAAACCAATACAAAACCATTGACAAGCTTTTGCGGGGTATTTGGTCTTTTTAACTAAGGAGTCCCAACAACCATTCATCATTTTACAAATGGCGCACACACAAAACCAGCAGCCAAATGCAAATGAAGGTAAACAGGCACAAATACAAATAGGAGGAGAAAAAAATATATAAATATAAATTAAAAGGGAAGGACTCTTCTGTATATTCAGCTTTAAATTATATTATTTTGTATTGTTTTTTTTTTTGTCTTCTTTTGTAACTAGTTGTTTTGTGATTGTCTACTACTGAATGATTACTTCTTAAATTTTTTTTTATATTTTTGTACATGTTCAAAATAAACTAAAACTAGCTAATGTTGCTTTAAAATGTAAAGCCCAACTTCATCCAAAATGTTATGTAGTTTTACATTTTGCATGGAAGGGTTAGACAGGGGTAGGCAAACTTAAAGAGGTGGAGAGGCACAGTGTCGCCTCCTCACACCTGATCGAAACCTCCAATTGCCATACTACTGTGTCGCAATCACATGCATTACTCGGGAATCATGGGTTTAAATCAGGTAGCGAGGAAGCAACATATCGCCTCATCACCACCTTTCAACACACACTCGGATCACTTTTCAGAGGAGCAGCAGTGCTGGCTGTACTTGTGAAAAAGGCCTTATGCCGCGTACACACGACCGGTTTTGCCGACGGAATAAACTCTGAAGGCTTTTCCAACAGGATTCCGATGGAATTCTATTCAAGCGGTCTTGCCTACACACGGTCAACCCAAAGTGTGACCAAAGCCCGACCGTCAAGAACGAGGTGACGTACAACACTTACGACGGGACTAGAAAAAGGAAGTGCAATAGCCAGTAGCCAATAGCTTCCGTCTCGTACTTGCTTCAGAGCATGCGTAGTTTTTGGTCCGTCGGAACAGCATACAGACGAGCGTTTTTCCCGATGGGAATTGGTTCCGTCGGAAATATTTAGAACATGTTCTATTTCTAAGTCCGTCAGAATTTTCGAAAAGAAAAGTCCGATAAGGCCCACACACGATCAGAATAGACGATGAAAAGCTTCCGTCTGACTTTTTCTGTCGGACATTCCACTCGTGTGTATGCGGCTTTAGTTGCATTTGACAACTTCACCCTTAGGGCTCGTTCACACGTAAAGTTTGTGGATGTTAAAACAGCAGGATAGATTAGAAGTTAATGGCTAAGCACAGAACCCACAGGAAAGCTGCAGGTACACTGGACCCACAGTGTGGGTAAACCACAGTGCATTAGTGTGAAAGCAGCCCTACACTAATATGCCCAGTGTATTGCTTCATATTGATCTGAAGATCTCTTCTTTCCTGCTGCTGACACCACTCTGGAGACAGCTAGCTGGGCTAAGAGGTGGTATGCAGTTGGTATCACTCCGCATGGGACAGGAGCCAGCACTACAGAGGAGGCATCGACTTATGTGGCTATTGCTCCCTACTACAGCTCCAACTTTACAAGTAGTCCCTTGAGATCTACCAGTCACCTGTCCGCGATCTACTGGTAGATCGCAATCTTCATGTTGCTGACCCCCGGGTTAGAACATCTTCAGGTTTTACAGCTTGCGTCTCAATTGCGGGGATTTTTCTAACAAATTTTTAAATGTTGTCTGAGTCCCCAAAATTGATAATTATCTTCCTTTCCTGTTCTATCTGATACCCCTCACCTATATAGGAGTATGGTTTATTACAGGCATTTATGTAGTGCTGACGCTTTATGTAGGGCTTTACACACTGTTTATTCACATCAGTCCCTGATCTCAAGGAGCTTACAGTCTAAGTTCCCTAACTCACATTCATACACACACATACTAGGGCCAATTTAGACAGGAGCCAATTAAAGTGATTGTAAAGGTTAGTTTTTTTTTTAAATAACAAACATGTTATACCTACCTGCTCTTTGCAAGGGTTTTGCACAGAGCAGCCCCGATCCTCCTTTTCTGGGGTCTCCTGGTGGTGCTCCTGGCCCCTCCTCTTCATCGTGTGCCCCCACGGAGAGCCGGTTTCCATGGGGGCACTCATGCGGGCGTGCTCCTGAGTCCTGCTGCAGCGTCCATTGACACAGACAGCAGGACTCGGACCCGGCTCCCGTGTCACTGGGTTTGATTGACAGCAGCGGGAGCCAATGGCTCCTGCTGCTATTGATCTATCCAATGAGGACCTGAGACAGCGGCTGGAGCTGCTGGGCTCGTCCTCGAGGCTAGAACAATCGGGTTCAGGAAAGAAAAAGGGGGGCTCTGGGGGGGGGTGCTGCAGCACAGAAGGTTTTTCATCTTAATGCATAGAATGCATTAAGGTGAAAAACCTTGAGACTTTATAACTTCTTTAACCTACCAGTATGTCTTTGCAGAACGGGATGAAATCAGAATGCCCGCAGGAAACCCATGCAAACACAGGGAGAACATTCAAACTCCATGTAAATAGTGTCCTGGTTGGGATTCGAACCAGAGACCCCAGTGCTGCAAAGCAGAAAGGCAAGTCATACACATATAGATTTCTCCAAACAGAGTGAATGAAGGAATATCCCCTGCCAACGGGCACCCAGCTGATTGAATACCATCACTATTTGGCCAACAATTTTCCACCCAGTTACTAAGATTGAAAAACCCATGACTCAAATTTTAGAATCAGTCGAAATTTGAGTCATATATAGCAGACTTAATCCATTGTGCTGCCATCTGCCTGGTTTTTAATCAGGAAGCCCATTTTCTTTTAAACTGTTGCCCAGTTGGTAAAGCAGATGTGATGCCTAAAAGGCACAACAAGGAAAACATGCAACTTACTGGTAGAACCACTGGGTAATAATTATTAAAGTGTTACTAAACCCACAACAGTAAAATCTGTATATGCAGTAAAGCATGCTTGTTATACTCGCTGTGAAACCTAAGGGGTTAATCCTGCGCATTGTGTAAAAAGGCTTCTCTGATCCTCCCCTCTTTTCACTGCCCCCAATCCATCTCCTGATAGAACTGAACCCTGTAGACACTTTGCACATGCTCAGTTTGTTGTATATTGCTAGAGAGGTTGGGAGGGTGTATGTGATCAGCACAGGGCCAATCAGCACTGTCCAGACAGAGGGTCAGGGGACATGCAGCCTCACAGGACAGTCAGAGCAGAATGAAAACTCCTCCTACAATCTTTAATCAGTGCTCAGCCGAACACTGATAGAAGTCACAAGACTGCTATATACTGCTGATGAGAAAAGGTATTTAGCAGTTTATATTTACTAAGATAATTGCATTTCCATGTTCTGTGTACTGTGGGAGACCAGATATAGTGAATGCAGGGTCCTGGGTTTAGTGATACTTTGACGTGCTGGAAGAAGGATAAAAAAGGATATGTACTGCAAGATCGAGAGCCTATTTACATTTATCTATATGTTGGTGTGTTACAGTAATCTTATGCGGTTTAGTTTGTTGTAGTGCCATTCATTTTGAACGGCAGCCCAACAAACTAACTTAATAGATTTCTGATATTCATCCCTTGCAGCACATAACCTGGGAACACGCTACTATTAGTTGTGGTGCACTGCTTCCGAAAAAATTCTACGTCCATTCTAGTGCATTGGGAGCCCATTAATTTGGATGCAATGAGCGTTAAAGCGTGACATGTGCATGGTTTACCGCAACACACCAATTCAGATAAGTGTAAATGGGCCCTAATGTGAGCAGAAATTTCATTTTTGATTTTGGGTTTATATAAACTTTAAATTCCTATGAAGTGTGTCTGGCTTGGACACTATGTATAGCTCGATTCCTTGTAAAAATGACTCAACCTCCTTGCTTTGGTCCGGAGTCCCTGGTGTACACTGAATAGTAAAACTAATCCATTTTTGTTTTTAAGTAAAAAACAATCCCCTCTCGGTGATCAAAGTACATTGCAAGGATTTTAACAAATTTTATTGCAGAGTCCTGCAAACATCTGTTTGTTTTGTTTTTTGATTCAATGTGCAAAGTGAATCTGAATGGGAGTGACTCTATTATTATTAATCAGCCCATGCACTTGCAGTGTTCTAATGAGGAAAGCTGCAGTGTCTTATCTCCTTGGGGAATATCTTACCAAAAATGAAATATTTGGTGCAGGGGATGTCTAAAATGTGACTTGTATGTAGCACTTCCCCCTTGGGGGTTGCTTAGAATTGCATGTTTATCTCCGCTGCCTTGACCCTGTGAACTTTCCAGACACAGCGGCGTGACAGATTCCCAAAATAAATCGCTGGATAGACTCAGTGTCGGTCCTAAGGCACTACAAAGTGTGAGTTCACATTTTATACATTGTGAATACTTACTTATTAGACAAGATAAATAAATCTTTTATGCATACATGTTGCGCAATGATGGATGTTTAATTTCTATGAGATACCGTTATTGATATGGAGAAATGAGGAGCACCTAACGGTTAACTAGCTGAAGGAATGCCAGGACAGTGGAGAGGGTATCCCAAATGAACCAAAGGCAAAACTTTTTATATAAAATCATACAATACAGCGCTCGCAAATATATATAATATGTGATCTCAAAAGAAAAAAGGAATTTTGTTGCAGCTGCAGAATGAAAGTACTGTACTTTAGTGATAAATAACCAAGTGAACTGCGCTAGCAACTGTATATAATTTAAGATGTACCCCAACAAAATAAAAACAACAATGGTGAATATGAAAGTGTCACAAATGGTGAAAAAAGTATCAAAGACCTGGACATGCACCCTGCGCAACGCACCCAATTTGGTGTGAGAATGTACAGGAGTGCACTACCAGAACCACAAGACCTTCAATATAGGTGATAAACCAATTTTTGTGCCTATTACTGTACAATGAATGGCAACGGGAACGTACAAAACTGCGCTCCCTGAGTGAAAACTTTCACTACAATAAAAAACAATTGGTGTGCATATTTGAACAAATAATATAAAAAATATGAAAAATATCAATTATCATAACACTCATGTGAGGACGGAAGATAAATATACTCTCAAAAAAAAAAAAAAAAAAAAATAATAATTATAATATATTAATGATATATACAATCAAAGACCGACTTATGGAGCGATCCTCTCAGGAAATGCAGATGGGATAGTGAAATCATGAAATGTCACCAATAACAAACAGAAGAACCGTAACTAGTGGTTAGAACCCCTTCATGGGAGAAGCAATAGGCAGACTTCCAGCTTTTTCATCCTTATGATCACACAGGGCTGATGGTATAACAATGTTGAAATTGCTTGAAAGGGACCACAAAGCTCGCATTCCACCAAAAGAGAAAGGAGAAGCATATAGCATAAAACCTTAGGGCACCAAGGGGTCACCTGCGCATAAAAGCGCTACTCACGGGACCGGTATGCAGAGCAGGCAATCAGATAATATGGTCGGTTCGCCGCTCTCCGGCGTGCGTTCCACCAACACCAGGAAGTGATGTCACTGGTAGCAAATCAGACAGACGTGGACAGGATATTGCGTCGACGCGTTTCGCCCCTCCCCCAGGGCGTTATCAAAGACTCAGCACCCCGCCCACGTAGAGACTCATTTATATTGTGCTCAATGAGTGACAGCCATTTACGGCCAATGGGTGAAAAAACACCCATTACTTCCTCTATCATCACATCCTGTTTGCAATCAAAACTTTAATCAGTGGCTGGAGACAAACATCTCCAGTAAACAGATAGATGCTTGTAACATCTCCATAAAGAAGCGATTTTTTACACTCACTGTATTCCACAAAAACAAAGTATGTGCCATCAGGATATCTAGACAGATGAAAAAACTATCCAATACATATTGAATGTCTGATTCCCTAATAATGTTCAACCATAAAAATGTTCAACCATAAAAACAATTGTTTAATACATTATAAAAATAAAAAATGTTGATAAAAAATATATATTAAAAAATAATAATAAATTAAGATAAAAATATCTATGTGCAAAAAACACATACATATAAATAATATATATAAATAATAATTACAAATTCCTTAGATATAACTCTATTCTTAGCTGATTGCTGGACCACACATTCATAAATATGACATGGAAAAAATCACAACAATCACAATTCATATTTAGTGGCAGTCAATAGCAATATACATGGACAAGAAAACACAAATTAAATGGGAAGAAACAAAAATAAAAATAAAAAATAAAATAAAAATAAAAATAAAAATAAAAAGAAAAATAAAAAGAAAAAAGAATAAAAATAAAAATAAAAATAAAAAATAAAAATAAAAATAAAAATAAAAATAAAAATAAATATAAATAAAAATAAAAATAAAAATAAAAATAAAATAAAATAAAATAAAAATAAAAATAAAAATAAATAAAAATAAAAATAAAGATAAATTCAGAACGCTACCAATTGGATAGAAAACAATTAAGGTCTAGCTCAATATTCAAGCCCAGGGGGTTCAATGAGCGTAATCTATGTATCCACTGGGTCTCATTTTGTGAAATATTTTGCCTAAGGTTGGAACCTCGCCAGTGTTCTTCAACCCTGTCAATCCCACAGAAGGTGAGTAGGCTGGGATCTTGATTGTGGAAAAGCCTAAAATGATTGGACAACCCATGAAACTTATACCCCTTCTTAATCCTATTTACATGTTCATTAAGTCTTATGCCTAATTGTCTGGTGGTTCTTCCTACGTATTGGAGATTACAAGGACAAGATAAAAGGTAGGTAACATGTGTTGTGCTGCAGGTTATGAATTTTTTAATTGCATAAGATCTACCATCTACCAGGGAACTAAAATGGGTGGTTTTCCGTTTACGAAATTTAGATGTCCTGCACATTCCACACCTACCACAACTATAGAACCCAACACTGTCTAGAAAGGTGCATATCTTCCTGGGGGGGTCTATAACATTATGTGCTAGCTGAAGCCTCAATGTGGGTGGTTTGGTGTAAATGAAATTGGGCTGTTTTGGCAACACCTTCCTGAGGTCATTATCCTGATGAAGGAGGGGCCAATGCCTCTTAACGATTTTCTCTAGATCCCGATACTGTCTATTAAATCCTGTAACAAAAGATAAACTGAAATTTTCCTGTTCCTCTTTTGCTTTGGACTTAAACAGATCATTCCTATTTAATTCCCCAACTGTTTGTTTGATCCTCTCTAAATTCTCTAGACTGTAGCCTTTTTCTTGAAATCTTTTCAAAATAATGTTGGCTTGCAAGTTGTAGTCTCTTAGATTGCTGCAGTTTCTTCTAATCCTAAGTAGCTGACTTTTAGGGATACCTCCTAACCATCTTGGATGGTGGCAACTTGTCAGGGGGATATACCCATTTCGATCAACATCTTTAAAGAAGGTACGGGTAAATAATTTGTTACCCTCTTTAAACAATGTTAAATCTAAAAAATTAATTTGCTGATAACTAAAGCACTCAGAAAAAGAAATACCAAACCGATTGGTCCCTAATTTGGCCATAAATTCCAAAAAGGAGTCGGATGATCCTGCCCAAATGATCAGGATATCATCTATGTATCTTTTGTATAACCTGAGCTCAGGGATACTGGATCGATAGATGGCTTCGTCCTCCCAAAAGCTCATAAACAGGTTAGCAACTGAAGGTGCATATTTGGCACCCATTGCGACTCCTTTCTTTTGCCTATAATATTCCTTTTGATGCCAAAAAAAGTTATGGCTCATTGCTAAATCTAAAGCCTTTAGGATAAACTTCTTTAGTTTGGTTTTTATATTTGTATTCCCTAATGCCCATTCTACTGCTTGTGACGCATGTTCTTGTTGAATGTTGGTATAAAGTGAATTTACGTCAATACTTGCAAGTAAACAGTTTTCATCTATTGTTATGGTCTTGGTTAATTCAATGAGTTCTCTGCTATCTTTGAGATATGCTGGGTATTTTTTAGTAAGTGGTTGCAGGAAACAGTCTAGATATTCGCCAAGTCTAGAGAAAAGGGATCCAATCCCGCTAATTATTGGTCGACCGGGGGGCTTAGATCTATTCTTGTGAATTTTTGGCAATTGATATATCACAGGTACCCGCATCAGGGATAAGGTATCTGGCCTCTTTTTTCTTCAAGATACCCTCTTCAGTTGCTGTTTTAACCAAATTCTTTAGTTTTAACTTGAATTTCTTGGTAGGGTTATTCTTCAGCTTTTCATAAGTTTCCTGGTCTCCAACCAATCTATTTAGTTCCTCTAAATAATCAACTTTGTTGAGTATGACCACCCCCCCTCCTTTATCAGCTGACCTGATCACTATGTTTTTGTTCTCTATCAATGACTCTAAGCCTCTTTCTAGATCTTTTTTTTCGTCTTTGGGGTTTAACAACAAGTTTGTCCAGATCCTGTTCAACCAGAGATTTGAACACCCCAACGAAATGATTATTACTAATCTGGGGGTTGAAAGTTGAATTGTTCTTCAAAGTTGTGTGCATATATTCCTCTTCCGGGGAATTTGATGCTGTTACTTTATTGGAAAAATGCTTTTTAATATTAACTTTTCTTATAAATTTTTGTAAATCAATAAACACTTCAAATTTGTTGAGATTTTTTTCCATGGCATATTTTAAACCCAAATCTAGAACTTTTAGTTCTTCCTGAGAAAAATTGACATCACTTAGATTAAAAATCCCTTCCATTAGACCATTCTTTTTCGCTTTCCTTTTCCCTCCTCTGCATCCTCTTGTTCTCCTCTGTTTTCTTGATTTGATTGAGGGGTCGTGGGGTACCATGGTCTCCACTCTTCTGGTAAACTCTGGTCTCTCCCCCAACCCCTGGGGGTTGTGGCCCCTCTCCCCCTCGTGATGGGTGGTCCCCCTGATCCTCTCCTCTGAAAATCCCCTCTCTGGTTGCTAGGATACCAACCCCTTCCCCGATTTGTTGGAGGATAATAGTCGGACTGATTATAAGCCCAAGACTGTCCCCCATACCCTCCTCCTCTATTGAGAGTATATTTATCTTCCGTCCTCACATGAGTGTTATGATAATTGATATTTTTCATATTTTTTATATTATTTGTTCAAATATGCACACCAATTGTTTTTTATTGTAGTGAAAGTTTTCACTCAGGGAGCGCAGTTTTGTACGTTCCCGTTGCCATTCATTGTACAGTAATAGGCACAAAAATTGGTTTATCACCTATATTGAAGGTCTTGTGGTTCTGGTAGTGCACTCCTGTACATTCTCACACCAAATTGGGTGCGTTGCGCAGGGTGCATGTCCAGGTCTTTGATACTTTTTTCACCATTTGTGACACTTTCATATTCACCATTGTTGTTTTTATTTTGTTGGGGTACATCTTAAATTATATACAATTGCTAGCGCAGTTCACTTGGTTATTTAAAACTTTTTATAGGCTCTGGTGAGTGCCCCTTTTAGAAGGTGGTGGCGGCACATGAATTGGTGAAAAGTTCCTGTATAAAGCACGGATGAAAATTGGAGAATATATCTGATAAATGGAAATGGACTTTGGGAATATTATATACCTCTCTTCTAAGTTGTGATAGTTTGCACTTTTTTGATATCTGGCACTTTATTGTCACGTTGCACTTTACAGTAATGTTGTTTCTATAGGGTATATATACTGTAAGGTCGTTTTATAGGGTATACACACCATTAGGTTGTTTTTTAGGGTATATATACCGTATTAGTGCTAATATTACAGCAGTAAATGTTTGGAGCAGTTACACTTTTTGAATACATCTTTTTCTAAACCTATGGTATAGGATAATTTAACTGCAGCAGATCAGATTATTAAAATTTCACTGTTATATATTTTTTGCGCCAGTGCACAAAAACTTTTAAATATAGGTATTAGTGGTGCGTTCCCTTAAATAGCAATAGAATAGCAGTGTCCAGGATGCAAGGCCTTGCAATGATCTTCAACGGCAAGTTGGAGCTTAACCACTTCAATACCAGGCACTTTCCCCCCTTCCTGCCCAGGACAATTTTCAGCTTTCAGCGCTGTCACGCTTTGAATGACAATTGCGAGGTCATGCAACATTGTACGCAAACTAAATTTTGATCATTTTCTTCCCACAAATAGAGCTTTCTTTTGGTGGTATTTGATCACCTCTGCGGTTTTTATTTTTTGCTAAACAAACTAAAAAAGACCGAAATTTTTTGAAAAAAAAAGTTTTTCTTAGTTTCTGTCATTACATTTTGTTTTCTCCTTCACTGACGGGCACTGATGAGGTGGCACTGATAGGCACTGATGAGTTGGCACTGATGGGTACTGATGAGGAGGCACTGATATGTAGAATTGATGGGCACTGATAGGCGGCACTGATGGGCATTGATAGGCGGCACTGACATGCGGCACTGATGGACACTGACAGGTGGCACTGATGGGCACTGATGGGCACTGACCGGCGGCACTGATGGCCACTGATAGGTGGCACTGATTGGCACTGACAGGTGGCACTGATGGACACTAATAGCTGGCAGTGATGGGCAGCACTGATGATGAGGTACTGACAGGTGTTACTGCTGGGCACTGATTGGCACTGTGGTGGGCTTTGATTGGCACTGTGGTGAGCATTGATTGGCACTGACAGATTTTGATGAGTTGGCACTGATGAGTTGGCACTGATAAGGTGGCACTGATGGGCACTGATGAGGAGGCACTGATATGTAGAATTGATGGGCACTGATAGGCGGCACTGATGGGCACCGATAGGCGGCACTGATATGCATCACTGATGGGCACTGATAGGCGGCACTGATTGGCACTGATAGGTGGCACTGACAGGCGGTACTGATGGGCACTGACAGGCGGCACTGATTGGCACTGACCAGCGGCACTGATGACCACTGAAAGGTGCCACTGATTGGCACTGACAGGTGACAGTGGCACTGATGGACACTAGTAGATGGCACTGATGGGCAGCACTGACAATGAGATACTGACAGGTGTTACTGCTGGGCACTGATTGGCACTGTGGTGGGCTCTGATTGGCACTGTGGTGAGCACTGATTGGCACTGACAGATTTTATTGATGGGGCACTGATTGGTAGCTGATGGACACTGATTGGCAGCTGATGGGTGCTGTGGTGATAATCAATGTGCTGATTATCAGCACAGACCCCCCCCCGACAGGGAGAGCTGCCGATCGGCTCTTCCTGTCAGCACGAACCGAGGAATGCCGTTTATCGGCACTTCCTGATTCACGCAATGATCAGCTGTGATTAGTCACAGCTGATCACGTGGTAAGAAGCCTCTGTCAGAGGCTCCTTACTACAATTGGAGAAGCAGTGTGTCAGACTGACACACAGCACCTCCGATCGCCGCGTTGCGCACCCCCGCGGGAGCGCCTGCATATTATCCTTCTGGACGTCATATGATGCCAAGTCAGGTTAACAGAACCACCGCCCGGCCGTCAATCTGCTATAGGCTGGGCAGGAAGTTGTTAACCACATCGGTTCCCACGGACTCGATGTTCACTTGCGGCCCACGATTGCAAGGAGGAGAGGCAGAATGGGGAGATGCCTAGCAACATGACAGGGATCTACTGCTCCCAGTCATCGGGAGCAGTGATCTCTGTCATGTTCTAGTCAGCCCATCCCCCCCTACAGTTAGAACACACTGAGGGAACACATTTAACCCCTTGATCGCCCCCTAGTGTTTAACCCCTTCCCTGTGGTCCGCTGTCGGCTACATGTATCTTAGTATAGGCTTCTGGGAAAATCAGTAAGCCAATCATATAATTTAGAAAATTACATTCCTGGGGGACATTCTGTACACCAACTGAAGTCCTCTATGTAGCCATAATGCATTGAAGTTTACAGAAAATTACAGAGCTGCAGATTGAAAAGGAAATGTAATTTTTAATAACATTCAATTACAAAATGACTTCTGCAGCAATTGTGTGTGTGTGTGTGTGTGTGTGTGTGTGTGTGTATATATATATATATATATATATATATATATATATATATATATACATATACACAGCCCTCAAATTTTCCACTCGCCTACTCTCATTTTGCGAGTGGAAAATAAGGGCTGGCGAGGAGCTGGGCTGCCTGGGAGTGGGGGGGCAAGCACCACTGGCGGGGTTGATTGGGAGCCGTTCTCCCAGTGATTGCCCCGGTGGAAGAGAGCTGCGAGATCACCGAGTGGTATAGCACGCCGGAGCAGCTTACATTGATATTACCTCCGCTCTGCTCGCCGTCACACACAGCCCCGCCTCCTCCTAATCCCGCCCCTGTGATAAACAGAATGTGGGTCCAATGCTGGGATGTGTTCTGTCTATCACAGGTGTGGGGTTAGGAGGAGGCGGGGCTGTGTGTGACGGCGAGCAGAGTGGAGGCAATTTCAATGTAAGTTGTAACAGCATGCTATACCGCTTGGTGACCCCATGGCTCTCCTCTTCCGCCAGTCATGATCCGGCCGTCCTCTCTCTTCCTCTGCCCTGGTGAGGCTGCAATGTTGGGCGCAGTGAGTCTGCAATGGGGGCACAGTGAGTCTGCAATGGGGGCACAGTGAGGTTGCAATGGGCACAGTGCGGATGCAATGGGGGCACAGTGAGGCTGCAATGGGCACAGTGAGGCTGCAATGGGGGCACAATGAGGATGCAATGTGGGTACAGTGAGGCTGCAATGGGCACAGTAAGGATGCAATGGGGGCACAGTGAGTCTGCAATGGGCACAGTGAGGATGCAATGGGGGCACAGTGAGGCTGCAATGGGCACAGTGAGGCTGCAATGGGCACAGTGAGAATGAAATGGGGGCACAGTGAGGCTGCAATGGGGGCACAGTGAGTCTGCAATGGGGGCACTGTGAGTCTGCAATGGGGGCACAATGAGTCTGCAATGGGGGCACAATGAGTCTGCAATGGGGACGCAGTGAGTCTGCAATGGGGGCATGGTGAGGCTGCAATGGTGGGCACGGTGAGGATGCAATAAAGGGCACAGGTCACGCTGCATTGATGGGCACAGGTAAGCCTGCATTGATGGGCACAGCTGAGGCTTTGCTGAGGGGAACTGATAAAGTTGTTGTTAATATTTATTTTTGTAACTAAATTCTGCATAAAACATTTAAGTGTCATTTCATTTTTAGTTTTTTTACTTATGAAAGTGAATTTTGGAATAAGGCTGTAACATAACAAAATGTGGAAAAAGTGAAGCACTGTGCACTGTATATACATTTTTTAGATTGGGGTTTAATACTGCTTTAAATGTCACTATGCATAGCTGACAGTGGCAACCATTTTTTCATGGTGTCACCAGGCTAAATGAATAGGAGAACACAGACATTTCACAAAGGTATGATTAATGCTTAGGGCTCTTGTATTTTTTTTTTGTGTTGCTTTAAATATTGTTTTGTATGTGTTTTAAGTTATTTAACTATTTATACTTTTTTTTATATAAGCAAAGTGATGACATGAGCTGTGCAGAATATACATCCTATCCGGGAACCTCTGTATCTTCCATTATCACTTCTGTAAATGCTGTAAGCACCCGGTCAGGGATAGTGATGTGTCTGATATGAAGTGTTATCTTCCATTCGCCTTAAAATGCTGCCTGAGGGAAAGTACTCAATTTAACAACTGACGGTCAGCGAGGTCCCATCTCAGGAGATTGTAATAATATATTTTTGTGCGCAGCTCTAATAGGCAGAACGTTTTTTTTGTAGAGAATATAGTTCAGGGAGTATCCCTCTCCCTACAAATAATGGTCACAATTTACCGGAGCAAACTGAGCTAAAAGAAGTAAAAGCTCTATTAGTGCACATGTCTGGCGGCTATGAAAACAATGAGGTTAGGATACCACATATGGGAGCGATTAAAGAGAACCAGCAAGAACCTGAATATTTAAGGCTGAAGATATAAAAGTCACAACTTACTGCAGCTCTGCAATCATTAAAGTGGTTGTAAACCTCATACATGAAATAGGAACAAAGCACATCCCTCTATAGTGTGTACTTGTCTCAATCCAGAGCACTAAGTGTCATTTCTGTCTGCTGCTCCATTCCTCTGCTATAAGCATGAGTCACTTCTGATGCGGTTTCCTGACACCAAGAGAAAAATGGTGACAGGGGAGGGCACAGTCTATGACTGACACCCTTAGCTCTGTTCCTGTGTGCTGTGGGGTGGGGGAAGGGGGGTGGCGCTTCCCTCCAATCAGCTCTCAGAGCTCTCCTCACTGATGTAACTTCAGCTTTTCAGATCTGAGAGATCCTGTGTAAATTCTGCACTGCAGTGAATGGATGTAAGGGAAAGATGGCTGTAGATAGGATTTGTTAAATCTC